>NW_017972340.1:172465-241685 GCF_001876935.1 Asparagus officinalis
GAGAGAGAGAGAGAGAGAGAGAGAGAGAGAGAGAGAGAGAGAGAGAGAATACAATTAGAGATTACAATCGCTCAATAACCTCACAAATTTTAAGCTCTCAAATCCCTCACAAAATCCACTCTCAAAAGTTCTCAAAATCTCTCTTATGTCTGCTCAAAATCACCCTTATTCAAACCCTACAAAACGTGTTGGTATTTATACCAAACACCAAACCAAAAAATCCGAACTGCGAACCAAGCTACCCAGAAAACTCGATATGAGTCGACTCATAACTCTATGAGTCGACCCAGTAGAAACAAAATCACAATTCCTGGGCACTTCATGAGTTGACTCATCAATTCATGAGTCGACGCATGTCTGTCATGAGTCAACGCATGAATCGATAAGTCGACTCATGACACAACAAAAATAGGTTTTTCTGGGTTTGTTTTAGCACAATTCTCCACTTCGGTGAATTCTCCACTTCGGTGAATTTTTTCAATAAAACTGAGCCAACCCAAATACCAAACATCCCACTTGTTAGGTCTAGTACGAAGTGGACTCAATCCACAACAAGTCGGGAACCCAAATGAGAACTCTATCAACCTTCGCTGTATCGATATCAACTCATCAAACTGGCTACATCAAACTGATTGCCTATGTATCTTCTTGCCTAAGGATTTAAGCCTTACGTAGTTCACCCAAATGGCCTCCAAAGGCTCTCAACAACGAAGAATATTTAACAACTCTAAACAATGACCAAATTTCACCCCAATGACAACTTTGGTCAACATATCTGCCGGATTGTCCTTTGTATGGATTTTCTTTAATGTAATGTCTCCATCATCCAAGACATCTCGCACAAAATGGAATCTGGCATTAATGTGCTTTGTTCGGGCATGATACACCTAGTTCTTTGCCAAATAGACAGCTAACATACTATCACACTTTACCCTGATGGTATTATGTGTAATCCCCAAGTCATTCAATAACCCCTACAACCACAAAAGCTTCCTTCACAGCTTTAGTCAGTGTCATATACTCTGCCTCCATAGTGGAAAGAGCTACTATAGACTGAAGTGTACATCTCTAACAGACCGATACTCTTGCTAGTGTAAACACATATCTAGTAGTAGATCGGCGCTTGTAAAGATCCCCAGCATAATCAGAATCTACATATCCAACACAATCCTTCCCATTTATTCCATTCTTCTCAAACACCAATAAACTAACATCCATGGTACCTTTGATATACCACAGGATCCACTTCATGGCCTCCCAATGACCCTTCCCGGGGTCATGCATACCATGCTCACGGCCTGTGACAAATCTGACATTGTGCACACCATTGCATACATCAAGCTATCCACAACACTGACATATGGAACTTTAGACATGTATTCATGGTCCTCAACTGAAACAGGTGACATCTTAGCTGATAGCTTAAAGTGGGGAGCTAATGATGTATTCATGGTCCTCAACTGAAACAGGTGACATCTTAGCTGATAGCTTAAAGTGGGGAGCTAATGGAGTACTCACCGCGACATCTTAGCTGATAGCTTAAAGTGGGGAGCTAATGGAGTACTCACCGCCTTGGCATTACCATCAAAATTAAATTTCTTCAGCATCTTCTGCAAGTAGCTCCTCTGAGTTAACTTCAACCTCCCCTTCACTCTGTCTCTCTTAATTTCCATATCCAATATATTCTTTGCTTCTCTAAGGTCCTTCATCTCAAATTCGAATGCCAACTCTTTTTCAACTTCCTAATAGTTGAAGAATTCCTAAAAGTAATGAACATATCGTCAACATATAACAACAAATAAATATACTCACCATCTTGCAGCTTATGCATGTACACACACGGGTCAATATGGGTTTCTCGTGTACCCTTGGCCAATCATGAAACTGTAGAATCTCTTGTACCATTATCGCGGTGATTGCTTCAATCCATAAAGAGATTTCTTAAGTTTACATACCCAATCATCATTGCCTGCAGCTCTAAAACCCATCAGTTGTGACATATAGATCTCCTCCCAGTGTCACCTCTGTAGAAGCCTCAATAGATACAGTGCTATTTGAAGTCTGTGGAATCACATCATCCTCCACCTCTTGTGATATCCCACTTGTCTGGCCTTCCTCTACCTGCTGAGGAATTTAAGACCTCATCATATGAGCCTCATCATATGAGCCTCATCAAATGTGACATCTCTGCTAATGATCATCTTCTTTTCTTCAAGGTCCCACAACTTAAAACATTTAACTCCATCTCTAAAGCCCACAAAGACTGCTTTTCTAGCCCTCAGATTTAATTTTCCATCATTCACATGATAGTAAGCTAGACACCCAAATATCCGAATTAAATCATAATCACTAGTTACTGAACCAGACTATACCTCCATAGGAGTCTTTTTATATACCACAGTGCACGACAACCTATTCACGAGATGGCTCGCATAAACCAACGTCTCGGTCTAAAAAGATCTCGCTAATCCACTCTGTGAGAGTATACAATGTACCTTCTCTAGCAAGGTGCGGTTTAATCTTTCGGCCACCCTATTTTGTTGTGGTGTCTTCCTAACTGTGAAATAGCACCTAATGCTGTGATCCCGGTAAAACTGTAAAAATGAATCACTCTTGTACTCACCACCATTATCAGAACGGAGTACTTTCACCTTTCTACCTATTTGTAGCTCCACTTTCTTTTTTTACTCCACAAAATATCCAGAACCTCATGTTTATGCTTCATGGTATATATCCAATTCCTCCTAGAATAATCATTAATGGAAGTGACAAAATAATTGGCCCCACCATGAGATATGTTCTTGGAAGGACTCCAAACATCTGTATGAACGTAATCTAATATACCTTGGGTGTTGTGAATTGCGGTGACGAATTTCACTTTTGTCTTCTTTCCAAGTATGCAATGTTTACACAACTCCTTCTTACAGGTCTTTGCACCCTTCAATAGCCCATGTTTCTCTAATAACTATAGGGACTTATCACCAGTGTGTCCTAATTTCATATGCCATAGATGGGTAGTATCCTCCTCTGTGGTAATAGAAGCTGCCAGACCCTCTGTTACTGTCTTGCCCTTCAAGTAGTAAAGATTGTTTTCCCTGACACCTTTCATCACCACCATAGACCCCTTGGTGATCTTTAAAGTTGCATTCTCTATGACCACCTTATAAATCGATGCCTCCAAAGTTTCAAGTAAAATGATATTCTTCGTCAATTGATAAACGAATCTCACTTCCTTCAACTCCATAGTCACACCGTTACACATTCTGATTCGAACTGTTCCAATACCACTAATAGGGCATATGTGATCATTTTCCATCAACACGACATCCCCCTCTCCAATTTCTTAAAGATAGAGAACCAATCCTTCCTGGGCAAATGTGGTATGTAGCACCCGAATCCAACATCCACTCTATAGAGTCTACATAACAAACTGACGGTAATGCTGGGCATGAATATCCTGAAGAATCTAAATCTGAATTGTCACCACTAGGTTTGGCAACATTCACCTCTGAAGTTTATACGGCTTTCCCCTTATTCTTCCCAGCTCTATCCTTCAACTTTGGGCATTCATTCTTCCAATGTCCATCCTCTTTACAAAAAGCACATTGATTCCTTCCCACGCTTCTATGACCACCTTGTTTGTGTCAAAAGTTGCCTTTTCCATTGTTTTCAAACCTGTTACACCGTTTATCGATTACAAGTTCAAAACTGAAAAGAGAGTTGATCTTTTTATAAGATCTTCTTACAACGAAAAATAAAGATTACAACTTTATCAAACAAAACGCAGCAGTAGTTTATCTCCCGCTGCTTTGCGTGGGATCTTTGCCTGTGCCGGGGACGCGTTAGTCCGTGGACCACCGCAGACCAAAGCCGATCGACAATATAATTACGCTCTTGTTTCACGAGGGAAACAATTACGGAAGCGACAATCACGACCAAGCGAGATTGTGGCTCTTCTCGAGATTAAAACCAAGTTTAATCCGGAGGAAAGAAGGGAAAAGAATCACAAACCTTTCGAAGGGGCTTTCTTTATGAAAGTGTTCGCCAAGCTCTGATGATTCTCCTCTGAAATTCGTGGTTGACTGGTCAATTTGACAGCACCTCGCCTTCTTAATCTCAGATCTCCGATCCCCTTGAAAGAAGACCTTAGGCTTCTATTTATAGGCTTTTTGAGATGTGTCTCCTAGTAGGAATTGATGTTTAAACGTTATCTGCGGTTTATAACTGTCTAAACGTGTTTATGGATAACCTCAGAGCAGTTGGAGAGGTTTTGGGACGAAAGAATCCTTAAAAATCATCGAAATCCGTGTTTGGGGAGGTTTTGTATCCAACAAGAGTCCTGGTGACTCGGAAATGTGCGAGTCAGCTCTTGGTGACTCGGAACTGTGCGAGTCAGCTCTTGGTGACTCGGAACTGTGCGAGTCAGCTCTTGGTGACTCGGAACTGTGCGAGTCAGCTCTTGGTGACTCGGAACTGCGTGAGTCAGCTCTTGGTGACTCGGAACTGTGCGAGTCAGCTCTTGGTGACTCGGAACTGCGTGAGTCAGCTCTTGGTGACTCGGAACTGTGCGAGCCACCATTTGGTGACTCGGCACTGTTCAAGCTTCGTTATTCTTCCAGCTTCCTTGTTTTGCGTACGCTTCGTCGCCTTGCTGATTTTGGATGAATTCCTTTGACTTGGATAATAACGTTTATCGTCTTTTCCTTGTCTTGCACTGTGTTTGAGGACCTATGGGCAATTTTTAACGCCTACAATCATCCTGTGTCAAGTCGTGGAGCTAGAATAGAGTTTCTTAGGATTCATGTATATCTCAATCTATTCAGAGTTCTGTCGAATAGATGAAGTTTTTACGGCTCTGTGTTTATCGTCTGACCGCTGTTGAAATCTTGAAACTAAACGGCGTCGCTGATTTAACGTTGAGTTGACCCTCGTTGTTGGGGAATTCCCATCTGGTGACGCCTTGACAGACGTTGACCAAAAGTCATGCATTTGAAGCAGAGAGAACCAGTTTATACTCGTATACTCTTGGGAGTTCTGAAAGTTAGTTTAGCCTCATATACTTATCGGAGGTCGCCGGGTTATCTTTAAGAATATTGTATACGATATTCTCCAGGAACTTCCTGTCGGGGGTGGGAAACAGTTTAAACTCGTATACCCATTGGAGTTTCAAGAAGCAGTTTATACTCGTATACTTTTCGGAGTATTGATTCTTTCATTGCAACGTATTGATCGGCTTTGACCTAGGGTTACGCGTTGACCGGCGTTGACCTTAGGGTTTCGAATGTCGTTCGATGCTCAAGTCACGAGACCAACTAATGAAGCTGATGCGTCAGTGACTCTCGTATTTATAGGATTTTTGGCAAACCCTCAGCCATCAACGGGTTTGATGAGCCTTTACCGACCACCGTTTGAGTCGGGCTAGCATGCGGATTGTCTTAATCCGTTCCGCATGTGACGTTGTGCTAAAGGAATGAACTCCCTTAGACTTGATGCTACAACTTCGAATATGTAGACTTCGTCTTTCTCCTGTGAAAAGACTAAACAACAACGTGTTTTAGACGCTGACTTATCCCTATTTAGGCTTCGGGATAAAATTCCCTGTACCTGTGAGGCACAGATTTTGGGAGTTGACAAAGGTGGTGTCTTCTCTTGGGGCAAAGACGAACCCGAAATGGGAGAGGAAGAATTTTATATTCTATCTCCCGACACTGAAGAAGAAGAATTTTATATTCTATCTTCAACTGGAAAGGAGACTCGAGGTGGGATCTCCACCCCCAGAATCCGGAAAGGTGAAACTGAGAGTGGGATCTCCACTCCGAGAATCGAAAAGATTCGGATAACCCTAACTGTCGGAAGGTTTGATTACCGAACTAAAGATGAATTTCTCGTTTATCGAGAGTGAATTATGGTTTTGACCCTAACTGTAGGAAGGTTTGGCCAAACAGGAGTTTGAGGTGACCCTAACTGTAGGAAGGTTTGATCACTCGATTTGAAAGTGGACCTCTCGTTCATTGGAGGAATCGAGAGGGGATTTTGACTGTGGTCCTAACTGTAAGAAGGTTTGACCAAGTGGGTGTTTTGAGACAATCCTAACTGTAGGAAGGTTTGATCGCTCAATTTGTGGACCTCTCGTTCATTGGGGGAATCGAGAGGGGATTTTGACTGTGGTCCTAACTGTAAGAAGGTTTGACCAAGTGGGTACTTTACGTCCAGACTCTAACAGAGAGAGTGTTGAGTGCATAGACATGGTGAGAATGGGAGTTCTTATTCATTACATTGCTGTGGTTTTGGGAACTTCCCATTACATAAATCGTCCACCCCCAGTTTCCTCTGCGGAACTGGTTCGGACATTATTATCAGTTAACTAACCGGGTTATCCTTAAGAATATTAGCTTAATATTCTCCAGGAACTTCCCGTCAAAAGTGGGGAAACAGTTTAGACTCATATACCTATTGGAGTATCAGGGAGTAGTTTAACCTCTTATACCGGTCGGAGGATTGAGAAACAGTTTATACTCGTATACTCTTTGGAGTTTTAGGAAGCAGTTTATACTCTTATACCGGTCGGAGTTTTGCCATTCTCAATTGGCTTACCTCAGCGTTATGACGCCGGCTTCAACCAAGGTCTGAATGCTATTCTTGAGAGCAAAGCAATCCTTGGTGGGATGAACGACCCTCCTGTGGTATGCACAGTACTTTGGGTCCGTAGTGTTGTCAGCTTCCTCCTGATTTGTGATAGGTGGTAGCTTGATCTTGTTACCTTCAAGGAGGGATTCGAAGATGGCTGGAACGTCTTCGTCCTTGAAGGAATACTCTCTTTGGAGTCTCGGACCCGAAGTCTTTTGCTGCCTTCGGGATTGCTGTTGTGACGCTTGATTAGCACCACCAGTAGCTGCAGGTGTTTTGCCCTTACCACGAGAGGCGAAGTTTGAGTCCAGAGGATTAGCCGTCGGTAGGTTCCTCTCGGCCTTCTTCCTTCGGAGGAAACGTTCAGCTTGCTCTCCTCGGACTTTCAGATCCTGCCACGTTTTGGACGGTGCTGTGCCCATTGCTTCCAACACGTCCAGCGAAAGGTTGTTGTGGCAGGTCTGGAGGATGAATTCATTGGTGATCGGGTCCCGACAATTCATCGCTTTGTTCCGGAACCTTTTAACGAAGGTGTCGACTAACTCCCCGTCCTTCTGCTTCTCATCGAGCAATGATCCGATAGATATCTCGGTGTCGTCGTCGAAGAAGTTGGCCAGGAACTTGGTCTCCATGTCATCCCAGCTGTTCACGCTTCCTGGCTTGAGGCGGCGGTACCAATCGAAGGCGGCTCCGCGAAGAGTGCCGACGAATGACCGCACCATCAGAGGCTCATTGCCGGAAATAATACCCAGGTGCGATTTGAAATAAATCAAATGCTGAGTGGGGGAACCCTTCCCATCGAACGGCGTGAAGTTGATTAAACTGAACTTCGCCGGATAGGGGATCGATTCCCACTCTCTTGGGTATGGACAGGGAATGCCTGTTTTCTTCGTCTCTTGAGCGGAGATCAATGTGTTGATTTTGCTCTCGAGATCTTTGATCTTCAAGTCTTCACTTGTATCCTCGTTGGCATCCTCGTTACCACCCCCTGCATTGACGGGAGGGTTTTTACTTCTTGGGCAGACATCAAGGCATTGATTTTGCTTTCCAAGTCTTTCATCTTAAGATCTTCGTCTAGCTCTCTCTTCTGGCGATTTTGGGGATGGATATTGATACCACCCCCAGCGTTAAGAACGCCTTCCGTATTCCTGTTCTCGCGGGGAGTCTCGATGTTAAGATTTTCTTCTACCTCTGAGTCGCTATCTATCCGATTAGCGGTCGGACGACGACTAGATTCACCGCGCTGGTTTGTCAGCTGTTGGAGTTGTTGTGCGTGTAAATCTTTAACACGTTGTACAGCCATCTCCATTTCAATTTTAAAATCCTCCTTTTGCTTTGCCAAGGCTTCTTGAAGAAGTTGAGCCATCTGTTCAGTGGTGATCATGAACGACTCTCGAGACTGTCCTGTACTGGATACAGTAGCATCTGAAGCGATCGCTGAGTTAGCATCCGACGCTTCTTCGTCTGAGGACTGTCCTCTCTGGAATCTGTTGTAATTGTAATCCCTATGTCTTATAGCCCCGGTTTGCAGCCGAGTCAACCGTTTGGACATTTGTGAAAAAAGCTCAGGGTTGTAGCGCCGCGTGGACTTCCCTTTTTCTGCCATATTAATCGTGAATTCCGAAAGTTCACGTTCCTGAACGGGTGGCTTTCTTTTACGGAAACGTCTTGATTTATTTCTCTCCGTTTCTGTAGAAAGTCTTTCAAATACTGAAATCCTTTGCGAGGCAGTGTTAGAACAGTTACATTCTGCTAATACTGCCTTGATGAGTTTAGTACAAGGACAATGAGAATCCCTTTCTCGGGAGTTTCTCTTCCGAGATTTACTCATACCCCCAGTCTGATAGTACAGCTCATCGATATTATTATCGGAGCCACCTATCTTGTGTTGGCATAACCCTCTTATTCTATCATCTTCTTCTTCTGACGAATAAAGCTCTCTTTGAGGATATATCGTTCTGTCATTATTTTCAAGAGTCGCTCGTTTGAAAACTCGCCTTCGCGCGCGTGAGGGTTCAACAGAATCTCGAACTTCTACCCGTAGCCCAAGGCGAGCGGTTACTGGTACTTTCTTTGTATGAGAGGTTTTTGAGTTGCTGGAGACTCGCTTCCGTCCCCCATTTTGACAAATTATGCGGGGTTTGTCTTTATGCGAAGGACCGAGACGATCCATAACGCTCATTTTAACTCGGGATGAGTCCACGCCGCCGTGGGGTTTTACAGGAGGTAAGGAAGTCATCGGAACAAAAACAGGAGCTGTTGGAGACTTGAAGCTGGTCGCAGGATGTAAAATTTCTGCAGACGGAGATAAACCAGCTCGGTGGTTACGCGGGTCAGCAATTGGTGGCTCGGCCTTGGCCGAGCCAGCGTTTGGCGGCTCGGCCTTGGCCGAGCCAGCTTTTAGTGACTCGGCCTTGGCCGAGCCAGCGTTTAGCGACTCGGTTTTTTCGGGCTTTGTTCTGGATTTTGGCCTCCAGATTTGACATGGTTTCATCGGTTTAAAGTCTGCAGTACTTGTTTGTAATTTCTTGGCCTCTTGTACCAGGATTCTTGCGTGCGCAAGTAAAGCGTGGCGCTTCTTGGTTCGTTCTTCAAGAGTGGAACGTGTCCTCTTAATGGGGACCCATTCATTTGTTGTTGGTTTGGACCAGTCGCTAAGTCGCTGCTGTGCCTGTTGGCGTCCTCTAAACTTCAGATCCACTTCATAGCGGATTCCATCCACCGGCTCGGAGGCCTTGGCCAATTGGCGTGCTAAGCGTTGACGCCGTCTTTGACGCGCCCTCTTGGATAAAGTCGGCTCAGCCTTGGTAGCTTCAGCTTCACAAGGAGTCTTTTGAACCGCTGTGGGATGAGGTTCTTGATTTTGAACCTTCAAATCCAAATGTCCTCGACCTTTCCTTGTGGAGTTTCTCCTATTCCTACGAGGGGAGGATGATCGGGAAGAGGAGGATAAGTACTCTTCATATTTTGCTTGGTCGAACTCGTACTCGACCTCCTCGTTGATCGGTATGACGATCTTTGGTTGCGACACTACAGCTTTTGCAGAAAAGCTGTCGGCTCCCACTGTGGTCGCCAGTTTATTTGTGTCAAAAGTTACCTTTTCCATTGTTTTCAAACCTGTTACACCGTTTATCGATTACAAGTTCAAACTGAAAAGAGAGTTGATCTTTTATAAGATCTTCTTACAACGAAAAATAAAGATTACAACTTTATCAAACAAAACGCAGCAGTAGTTTATCTCCCGCTGCTTTGCGTGGGATCTTTGCCTGTGCCGGGGACGCGTTAGTCCGTGGACCACCGCAGACCAAAGCCGATCGACAATATAATTACGCTCTTGTTTCACGAGGGAAACAATTACGGAAGCGACAATCACGACCAAGCGAGATTGTGGCTCTTCTCGAGATTAAAACCAAGTTTAATCCGGAGGAAAGAAGGGAAAAGAATCACAAACCTTTCGAAGGGGCTTTCTTTATGAAAGTGTTCGCCAAGCTCTGATGATTCTCCTCTGAAATTCGTGGTTGACTGGTCAATTTGACAGCACCTCGCCTTCTTAATCTCAGATCTCCGATCCCCTTGAAAGAAGACCTTAGGCTTCTATTTATAGGCTTTTTGAGATGTGTCTCCTAGTAGGAATTGATGTTTAAACGTTATCTGCGGTTTATAACTGTCTAAACGTGTTTATGGATAACCTCAGAGCAGTTGGAGAGGTTTTGGGACGAAAGAATCCTTAAAAATCATTGAAATCCGTGTTTGGGGAGGTTTTGTATCCAACAAGAGTCCTGGTGACTCGGGACTGTGCGAGTCAGCTTCTGGTGACTCGGAACTGTGCGAGTCAGCTTCTGGTGACTCGGAACTGTGCGAGTCAGCTTCTGGTGACTCGGAACTGTGCGAGTCAGCTTCTGGTGACTCGGAACTGTGCGAGTCAGCTTCTGGTGACTCGGAACTGTGCGAGTCAGCATTTGGTGACTCGGAACTGTGCGAGTCAGCATTTGGTGACTCGGCACTGTTCAAGCTTCTAAGCAATGTTTCGTGATTCTTCCAGCTTCTTTGTTTTGCGTACGCTTCGTCGCCTTGCTGATTTTGGATGAATTCCTTTGACTTGGATAATAACGTTTATCGTCTTTTCCTTGTCTTGCACTGTGTTTGAGGACTTATGGGCAATTTTTAATGCCTACACACCTCTCAGCTTCGATTTTGAGCAATTAAATGGATGGGGTTTAGGACTACGGCCTCTCACTGCCAATGCATCTCTCGATGCCTTCTCGGAGGGTTCGCCATTACTCTTCCTCAACTCATAATTCACCAATGCTGAGGTCATCTCCTTGTAACTAACACGAGCACAAATCAACAACCAAAAAACAAGAACCACACGAGCAAGACACCAAATTTACGTGGTTCGGCAATGTGCCTACGTCCACAGGGCAAGGAGGAGATATATATCACTAATAGAGAGAGAGAGAGAGAGAGAGAGAGAGAGAGAGAGAGAGAGAGAGAGAGAGAGAGAGAGAGAAAAAAAAAAGATAATAGAAAGAAGAGATGCCGCCAAATACTCTCTCTCTCTCTCTCTCTCTCTGTCCTCTGTCCTCTTGGTTCTGTGGACTCACTGATGCCCACATGCTCTCCCTCCCCCCACTTCGATCGAAGTGCGACGTCACCACCGGTCAACTTAAACATAATCTGACGAGCATGTGGCGGGCCCCACTCCATGGGAACAAGGGGACTGATGATTGAAGTTTGAGGCGAGATATAAAGTGAGAAAATGACTCGAGCGCGGGGGCAGGAAAAAAAAAAAAGAAAAAAAAAAGAGCTGGCTCTTTCTCAGTGTGATTATGAGATCTGAGATAAAGTGACTCTCCCAGCTAGTCAGTTGCATGTCGACCCCTTGACATGGGCGCGCACGGTTCGGATACGGATTAAAATACGATATCAGTATTTAATTGCTTACGGATCATACAGATACAAATTAAAAAATAATGATAGGAGCACATCCTCAACCACACTTCCAACCACACCCCCACACTCTTTATAGTGCTTGTGGGCCATGCATGATATTTTAAAAAAAATATCATGCATGACCCACTAGCACTATAGAGACACGTTTGCTATATCCACTCCCAAACAGTAATTTTGGAAGTTGGATTGTCGAAAATACCCTTAAGAGCAATTTAGTCCTCACACACCCCCAAAGTTACTGTTTGGGAGTGTGAATAGTTGGACCCCTATAGAGAGTGTGGGGGTGCGGTTGGAAGTGTGGTTGAGGGTGTGCCCCTAGTAGGACTCATATAAATAAGCCTCTATAAACAAAATTCCTTAACATTCCACTAAAATCAAATACAGATGCAAATGTATGTGCGGACATACATACAGATCAAAATGGATATTCGTTAAAAAAAATCATAATATCAAAAAAATTATAGTTCATATGCTATAAGAGGGATCATTAATAATTTTTATCTTAATCTCAAAAACTGAAGATTAGATTTCTTGATTATCAAAGTTGGTCTCAGATCCATTAATCTAATAATTATAACCGGATATCCAGAATACAAATGTGAATATTTCACTACATAATCATATCTATCACCATATTCTAGATTTTAGCAAGCAACAACATCCGCATTCTCACGAGCACAATTTTTTTTTTTTTTGACAAATTAATCCTAAGAAGGTCTATTTGTCAAATAATAATAATTTTCTCGTTCTTTGAAGGTAATTAAGGTAATGGAAGTCAAATAAATTCACCCAGAGGTCTATATGCAAATAATCAGACGACAGGTCTATCAATAATTGGGCATAGTAGAAGGGGTCTATTCATAACCCTATCAACAATATTAATTCCTTATACACACTTTGTACCACAGGGGGAAAATAACTTACTAAAGTTTTTATGAGCACATTAACCTCTTGATATTCAACCGAAATTCCCTGTATATCAGTGGCACCTATCACTTGACGTCAATGTATTGCAGAGAGATACTTGATATTTCAATGAACAGCCGTCATCCCCTATTCTCTCGTGGGTATTAAACAAACACCTCCCAACGTACAGATAAAAATACCAGAGACAACTCCATTCGAGCATCATGAAGTCTAAATGCTAATAAAAAAGAGGTTGGGGATAATAAGTGCCTCTATGGTACAATACATGATGTACCTGCAAACTGCAATCAACCTTGGAAACAAGCTCCAGTTGTGCTAAGTAAAAGTTGGAATTCATGCAGAAAAAAGAGTGTAGAATTCCACAGTCCTCTAACAATCCGTGTCGGCATTGTATAACAAGGTCATATGAGGGTACATAGATTGATATGATACAGTTATTAGACATGAGGCTAACTTAAACTTACTGGACGCTCTCCAGTAGCCCGAGGCGGATCCTTCTGATTTGTGATTTTCTTCTGCGTCTTCTCAGTTAGTATGAAGACCCGCACAGACACTGATGCAATTGGACGTGAGTTTCTAGACCCTGCCTAATTATGTAGTCTGTCGTACACAGTTGTTGCTAGAGAGCCTTTTCATTGGAACTGAATTCAGAAGTTCATCGCCTTCTTTCCCCATCTGTTGCACTTCTCGAGGTGAAAGTATTTTTATGCACCAAACGTTATTGACAAACTCCCTGTAGGAATCACAGCACGTTAAGTTCAGGTGAAGCGAAATTGAAATATTGAAAAGCAAACTATTTTGTTATATGTGTATCACAAGCTGTACGAAATATGACATCTTAAGGAAAGGTTGAATACACTTATTGAGGTACCAGTTTATAACTCCGTACTCAGTAATACTTGTCATGGCACTAGGCAATACTTGTCATGGCATATTAATTTCATGCATGAGCTATGTATGTGAAGAGGAAAAAAAATCCCTCATAAACATGTCCTTGAAAATAGTTGTGCCAACTTGAGAATTTCAATCCATAATGAAGTAACTCATGCCACAATCCCAGCAGGTCAAACTGTCCATGCAAAACTACATCCAACTAACCTCTAGTTTGGTTCATGAAAATGATGAGAACAGCTAATAGCAGGGTCCATATCGATCTTCTGTCCTATGGTTTTATTTAATATATAATAAATAGAAAATGAAAACTAAAAATAGTAAAAGAGAATAGCAAGGCACAATTTAATCTAAGTTAATCATAATCTCATACTAAACAAAGGAAAAGGTTCACGCTAACATGATTAGTTAAGTGCGTTTTTTGTGACCATTATTTCATTTCTTCTTGACGATATTTAAACCAAATTAAGGTAGTCATGTTTCTATATGGACCAGCATATATCAACGACAGCCAGATCTTTGCCAAAAGACACATTTCTGTATGTAAGGGCAACTACCTATTAACCAAAACCAAGAAAACAATTGATTTTCACCAAAACCAGGTAAGATATATGCCTTTAAATAGTATCAATTATAAAAACTATGCATGGATACCTGAATCTTACAACATCCAAATTTCACAAAAGAGTTGTGCATATGATAACTAGACTCAAGAAGTGTATATGAGTTATAATCATCCTCAACTTTTTACGTTTCACATACGTGGTATGTTGTCAGCTCTCTTATTTCAGATTTTACCCGTATTTCTCATTATTTGGAACATTTATCGATTTGAGGCATTTGGATAATATAATTTACCAAAGGCATGCATCCTTACTAAAACTGTTAGCATCAATTGTGAATAGTCAAACAGTTGACATGTGCCGAAAGAAAAGTACTAATTAACAGCCACCAATTTGACCTCACTTAATAATGGTAGATAGAATTTATAACAATAATAGCATAATAGATAAAAGTAAAGTTCAGAACCAAAAGACTGAATAGATATTGTCCGAAAAAAGGAATTAAGAGACTTACTGCCAGGGATCATCGCCGACCAGAAGAACATCATTCTCCCGATCGACAAATACAAGCTGCCAGCCTCTTTCTTGTTTTCATTTCTCTTTTCTCCCCAAGTGCCAGCTCTACAACATCTAACACAATATATATTGTGATAGGTAGTATTGGCAAGTGGGTAGGGGTTGATGTAAGTATTGGCAAGTGGGTAGGGGTTGATGTCAATGGCATGAAGAATCTTGTAATTTCTTTTATTTCCTTCATTCTTGTTCACCCCTCTTTTATACTACAGTAAGGAGCTGAAGTTAGGCTTCTGGATGGTGGTGCTGCCCAGGCACCTTTTATAACATCCCTGACTTAATAATTGATTGCAGGCTAAATCAACTCTATTCTTCTTTTACACCTGAATGTTGTTTACTAATTCTTCTAAACTGACAGCCAAATCTTCCTTTTCTAGCAACCATTTTTTTTGTTAAGAATCTTAGACATATAAAAGGCATAGAATACCTGGTATCACATGGTTCTTTAAAATCATCTTTCAAATTGCTTTTGCTAGGTATAGAATCATTAAATAAAAGGCATATTTCAAAAATGCTCAAATAGCATAGACAATATTAGTTACTCATGCAAGGGGAGTTGTGGGTGTGGTCTTTTTGTTCTTTTTCTTATGATCGGGTTTGTTGTTTTTGTGAGGATCTGGTTTCTACAGAAGCTAACTTCTTTGAGTTGCAAATTGCAATTGAAAACTGATCATGGATTTAGCGAGGCTAATTTTCAAATGAATATGTCTCTATGTTGTAAGTCTGTGTCAGGTTATTTGTTTTGGTTTTCTGATTGTTTGATGATATTCTTCTGCGGGAAAGCAAATGTCTTGATGAAGTGGAAGTTTTTATATCAGATCCTTATCAATCTTCTGCACAATCAGCGAGGCTAATTTTCAAATGAATATGTCTCTATGTTGTAAGTCTGTGTCAGGTTATTTGTTTTGGTTTTCTGATTGTTTGATGATATTCTTCTGCGGGAAAGCAAATGTCTTGATGAAGTGGAAGTTTTTATATCAGATCCTTATCAATCTTCTGCACAATCAAGCATGTGGATTTGCTAATGCAAGAAAAGGTAGTACAAGAGAATCATGAAGTGAGTTGATTAAAATTTGTGACATGGCATCTACCAGTATGAAGCATGGTGATACAAGCAGTTCGAGGAGGCCAAATATTGTTAAGGGGTCATCCAGTTCAGTTGAAAGGCTTGGAAGAGAGATGCTGGAGATGAAGCTGAAAGACTGGAGGGCAGACACAGACGAGGAAAAAGTAATATTCTAAACTTACATACTTTTCAGACAAGCATATGCACATGTTTAGATCAAAATAAGTTAATATTTTTGAGCGGATAAGTCACTATTGTCTGCTGGTTGCGGAGATTTTGTAGAAGTTTGTTAGTTTCTCCACTTTCTTAAAGACCATAAAGAAAATTTTCTTGTAATCTGGTACAGGAAGTTTCTTCTTTTTCATTTTTATGAGATACTTGTGGTGTTTTCTTTTCCAGGATATTGAGATAGATGTTGTTGATGGAGTGGATATTAAATCTGGGCATATCATTGCCACCACAATTGGTGGTCGAAATGGCAAACCCAAGCAGGTTGCTAAAGAAATTCTTGCTGTTGCTCATTATTATTGTCAAAGTGCTGGATAACTGCATATAAGCAGTTTCGGCACCATAGTACAGATGCTGATTTAATAATTGACTGAACAGCCAATTACATACATAGCAGAACATGTGATCGGAACTGGTTCTTTTGGTGTTGTATTTCAGGTATCAGTTTGTTCTTATGCCACATATATTTACTCTTATTTAACTATTGGTTTTTTTGGCTATATACTCCTCAAATCTTGATATTTATTAACACGCCCCCAGTTCCTCTACACTGCCCTAGAATTCCCCTGGAAAAGAATATTCTCAAGTATCCCTTGTCTTTTCTTGACGATTTGGGAGCATTTTAATAAATATCAAGATTTGAGGGCATTTTACTAAATGTCAAGATTTTGGGGGTAGTTTAATATATAGGGATGATTTGGAGGTGTATATGGCCAAAAAAACTCTTAAGTATTATAGTTTAGGACGAAGTTTTCCTTTTTCGTTCAGGCAAAATGTAGAGAAACTGGAGAAATCGTTGCGATCAAGAAGGTTCTTCAAGATAAGCGCTACAAGAACAGGGAGTTGCAGATCATGCACATGTTAGACCATCCTAATATTGTCGCTCTCAAGCACTGCTTCTTTTCTACCACCAATAGGGAAGAGATTTACTTGAACCTTGTGCTTGAGTTTGTCCCTGATACTGTCAATCGTATTGCAAGGCAGTGTAACAAGATGAACATATGTATGCCCCTGATACATGTTAAACTCTATATTTATCAGGTTTGTTTGTTTTTCATATTTCAACTATTTTGAGATTTTTTTTAATCAATAACCTTTAGTTGTTTCTTGTTCATTTTCTGACTCTCAACCTTATAACTGTGTCTTTGTTCTTATTAAATTTTGACATTGATGCAGCATGCTAAATGACTAGTGCTTTCTGAACTTCTATTGGTCTAATCCTTTCATCTTCTAATACTCATTATTAAATTGTTAATCTGTAGCTAATGACTATTAGTTATCTTGCTATATGCCTTTACTAACAGTTGGCTCAGTGTGAAATCCAGATTGAATACCTTTTTTTAATGTGTTAATCTCTAGGATAAGCAAACAAAGATTTCTTTAGACGGAAATGAAACTAGGAAATAATTCGATTAAGAAGCATTGATATTACCTATTAGTTAGAAGCCAAAGGTGAAAGTTGTCACTCACCTTGATCTCCGTTGTAGATCAGATGGCTTTCTTTGGGAATTAACAGGATGCAATGCGTTGATTGAGTCAGCTCCCAAAATCGTCAATTCTACCAGATAGTCAAGCATAGAGATTTGGTTCATCATGCAGTTTGCTCCAATCTAGAATAAGATAAGATGACCTGAGATGGTTAAGAGATGTTTAACATATACAAATTGTTGTGCTAGTTATGAGGCGTGATTTGTGTGACATAATTGTTAGGGTACACACTAACAATAACGCCTCAAATGGAGATGTAATACACAAAATAAAGGCACAAAAATCAATCATAGTACTCATAGGTATACGTGGTTAACTCCTTCGGAGCTGCTCCACGGTACAACGACGCCAAATTTTTTATATCCCAAAAGAATAGATCAATCTTGATCAGATACACTCCAAGAACTCTCACAATCTCTCTGTATTTTCTCTCTTACTCTTCTATGAGAGGAGTTGTTTTTGGGATGAGTTTTTCCTTAAGAATTTAGGTCCTATTTATAGTGTTTGGGAAACACTATACACTAATAAAATATTATTAGCGAGACCCGTCACTAATAATATTTTATTAGTGGGACCTGTCTTTGTAGGGCTCATCTTTTGTTTTATTAGGCCACTTTCGGTCACCGAAAGAGGGGGGGTCAAAAAAGGGTGGGCTGACAATCTCCCACTTGAAGATTTTCGAGGAAGGACTCAGAGACTGTAGCTGTTCAGGTAGAAGATAATCCGAATTCTTCTGAAGCAACACTGGAGCATGATGTACAAGAACCGGTCGAGTTCGAGGCTCCAGAAATTCGAAGGTCAACTCGTGAGAGAAGACCACCGACTTGGCACTCGGAGTATATTACAGATAGTAATGTTGCATACTGTCTTCTAATGGAGGATGGAGAGCCATTAACTTTTTATGAAACTATAAATAGCACAAATATATCTTTGTGGATGATAGCAATGCAGGAAGAAATTGAATCTCTCTATAAATTATCAGCCCACCCTTTTTTGACCCCTCTTTCGGTGGCCAAAAGTGGCCTAATAAAACAAAAGGTGAGCCCATAAAGACGGGTCCCACTAATAAAATATTATTAGTGACAGGTGCCGCTAACAATATTTTATTAGTACATAGTGTTTCCCAAACACTATAAATAGGGCCTAAACTCTTAAGAAAAAACTCATTCCAGAAACAATTCCTCTCATAGAAGAGTAAGAGAGAAAACACAGAGAGATTGTGGGAGCTCTTAGAGTGTATCTGATCAAGAGAGGGTGTTCTCTTTGATCTATTCTTTTGGGATATAAAAGAATTTGGCGTCGCCGTTACACCGTGGAGTAGCTCCGAAGGAGTGAACCACATATATCTGTGAGTACTGTGATTGATTTTTATGCCTTTATTCTGTGTATTACGTCTCCGTTTGAAGTGTTATTGTTGGTGTGTACCCTAACAACTGGTATCAGAGCGATAAGTTAGAGATTCAAGTTACAGGATACTGTGGCTTTGTCGACAATCGAAGCCGAGTACGTGTCTGTAGCAGAGGCAGCAAAGGAGTTGCTATGGTTGAAGGTTTTTCTTCTCGAGCTTAGAGTAAGCTTTGAGAAATACTTCATCCACTGCGACAGTCAGAGTGCCATTTACGTATCAGAGAACGACGCATTCCATATTCGGATCAAACATGTTGACGTGAAGCACCATGTCATACGGAGATGGCAAAGCAGGAACGAGTTCAAGCTTATGAAGATTGATACGAGGTACAATCCGATCGATATGCTGACCAAGCCAGTTCCACTCGAGAAGGTGATGCTGTGTGCAGCCTCATATGGTCTTCGTTGAGAACGTTGAGGGCCGTGTAAGACGTCAAAGATACAAGACATCCGGATGATGTAACCAAGATTGATGTGTATCCTAACAACTAGTATCAGAGACTGACTTAAAGTATATATATCTACTTATCGTATGCTTTGTGTTTCCCACAAAAAGTGGATCTTGCACATCAGAAAATAAGTTAAATTATTATTTATTCTTTTAAGGCACTAGGCACTATTCATGAATATGATACTATTCATCAGTACGGTACTGTTTACAAGTACTATTATTATTCACAAATACGGTTCGGGAAAGACGTAATCTTTCGCCATGGGATCTACAGTTAAAGATAACAGACTTCGAATTGAGAAATTCAACGGCCAAAATTTTAGGTATTAGAGGATACAAATAGAAGACTATTTATACCAGAAGGATCTCTTCTTACCCCTCTAAGGAGAGGCGGAAAAACCTGAGAAAATGAACGACGATAAGTGAATGGTGCTCGATCGTAAAGCACTTGCCACCATCAGGCTCAATCTTTACCAGCATGCGACTTATAACGTCTCACATGCGATCACCACCAAGGAGTTGATTGAGGCCTTGGAGGCGTTGTATAAGAAGCCGTCTGCTTCAAATAATGTGTTCCTGATGAAGAAGCTATTCAATTTAAAGATGCAGCAAGGAGCTCGTGTGACGGACTTCTTGAACGAATTTCAGGCTTTGGTACAACAACTTGCTGCAGTAGATCTTAAGTTCGATAATGAGATCCAAGCTCTTCTGCTACTATCTTGTCTACCAGATTCGTGGGAGAATATGGTGATGACGGTGAGCAACGCCAATGATAATGATAAGATAAAGCTCGACACGGTGATTGGGGCAATTCTGAATGAAGAATCTTGCCGCAAAGTCTCAGGAGCTGAGGTCTCTAGCAGTGTGAGTGCTCTGCATATCGAGGCACGAGGGCATACGCAGAAGAAGGGTGGGGGACGACGAGGCCAATCAAAATCCAGAGGGAAGTCTAAAGGGCTAAACCCGAATGGTTATGGTGAAGGAAAGTGCTTCAGATGCGGAAAGAAGGGTCACTTTGCACGTGATTGCGGAGTTTCTGTTCCAGCATCAGCAGGGGATGATCGGGCTGACGTGCAACCAATCTCATGCATGAGACGGATTCAGATGCGCTTCTCCTATCCCTAGAAGACAAAAACGATGCGTGAGATCATCGACTCTGGCGCATCTTTTCATGTAACCTCACAACAAAAGCTGTTTTCATCATTCGTGAAGGACTTGGGGACAGTCTATCTTGACGATGATCAACCTTGTAAGGTTTCCGGGAAGGAAAATTGTACCCTCAAGATGGAAGGTGGGATCACCTTGCCGCTGAATGACGTTCGATATGTACCGGATCTTAGGCGAAATCTTTTATTAGTCGGGCAATTGACTGACTCCGGTTACAGAATATCCTTTGAGCAGAGAAGCTGGAAGGTGTCCAAGGGTGTCGTGGTGGTGGCACACGACAAACGCGAGGGGTCTCTCTACATCGCTAATGGGAAGATCGACCACTTGCTTGTCGTAGGAAAAGCATCATCATCATCATCTGTCGACTGCATGACTTGGCATCGATGACTTGATCACATGAGCGAGAAGGAGATGCAGATTATGGCCGCGGGAGAGAAGCTTCCGGGTCTGAACAAGCTCGATCTAACTTTCTGTGAGGACCGCATCTTAGGCAAACAAAAGAAGGTGAGCTTCAACAAGACCGGACCGGCTCTAAAACTGTAGAAATTAGAGTTGGTGCACACCGACGTGTGAGGACCTGCGCAACTCCCATCTGTTGGAAAAAAAATTTTCTTTGTCACTTTTATTGATGATGCTACTAGAAAATTATGGGTGTTCTTCTTGAAGCACAAGTTAGATGTTTTCATTATTTTTAAGAAGTGGCTTGTCTGTGTGGAGAACGAAACAAGCAATAAGCTAAAGTGCCTAAAATCTGATAATGAAGGCGAGTATTGCACCCAGGAGTTCGAGAACTTCTACTCGCCCCATGGGATTAGGAGACTGAAGACCGTCCCGGGCACACCTCAGCACAACGGAGTGGCGGAGTGTATGAATCGTACTATCTTGGAGCGCGTCAGAAGTATGAGGATCCACTCCGGATTGCCTAAGAGTTTTTGGACCGAAGCTGTCAATACTGCTGCATACTTGATCAACCGTGGGCCATCCGCGGCTCTCAGTTATGTGATACCTGAAGAGGTTTGGATCGGAAAGAAGCTGAAGCTAGAGCACTTACGAGTATTTGGTTGTGACGCCTATGTCATGACCAATTCTGCAGACCGATCAAAGCTTGATCCAAAGTCAAAGAAACTCTCTTTCATTGACTATGGAGGAGATGGGTATGGGTACCGTTTTTAGGATCACGATGCGCGCAAGGTGATGCATAGTCGTGACGTCGTGTTTCATGAGAATGCGGTGTACAAGACCAAAGAGGTGAGTGAGAGTCAGCTATCTCTTCCTCTTTTCCCAGATATTGCTGACAGTGAGGACAACGATGAAATACCTATCAGCATAAAAGACGAAGATCAAGAGAACTTGCCGGATGTACAGCAGCAGGATCTAACAGAGTTGCCGATCGTAATTCGCAAAGCTCCAAGAAATCCAAAGGTGCCAAAGAGGTACCTTTCTACCATGACATTATCTTCTCCTAACTGACAATGGTGAGCCAGAAAGCTATGAGGAGGTACAATAGACCGACAAAGCTCGGGACGAGTGGGAGTCTGCCATGGAGGAAGAAATGAAGTATTTGATGAAGAATGAGACTTGGGAGCTCGTAAAGCTTCTAAGAGGGAGAAAGAAATCTTCACAATCGATGGATTTATCGGGTCAAGGATGAAGCCGATGGACGGAGACGCTACAAGGCGAGGCTTGTAGTGAAGGGCTACGAGCAGAAAGCAGAGATAGACTATTTTGACGTTTTCGCTCCCGTCGTCAAGTTGACCACGATCCGGACTGTGCTGAGCATTGTAGCAGTTCGAGATCTCCACCTAGAACAGATGGATGTGAAGACGATATTTCTTCATGGAGATTTGGAGGAAGAAATCTATATGCATCAACCAGTGGGCTTCGAGGAACGAGGCAGGAAGGGTCTTGTGTGTCGTCTGCGCAAGAGCTTGTATGGCCTGACGCAAGCTCCGCGACAGTGATACATGAAGTTCGAGAACTTTATGGAGGAGAACTATTTTCTCAAATACGACACAGACCATTGCTGCTTCATCAAGAAATATGACGTATCCTATGTGATACTCTTGATTTATGTTGATGACATGTTGATTGCAGGGCCCGACTTGACCCGCATTGAAGAACTCAAGGGGCGTTTCTCCAAGTGTTTCGAGATGAAGGATTTGGGTCCAGCAAACTAGATTCTGGGGATGAAGATCATCAGAGATAGATCAGCACGAAGGCTGAGGTTGTCTCAGAAGGCCTAAATTGAGAAGATTCTTAAAAAGTTCGGCATGGAGAAAGCTAAACCAGTGGGCTGTCTTTTGCAAGCCATCTCAAGCTATCGAAGACCCAAGCACCAGAGACTGCTGAAGAGCATGAGTTCATGCCCAAAATACAATACGCATCTGCCGTCGGGAGTTTGATGTATGCGATGGTGTGCATAAGGTTAGATATTGCACAAGGAGTGGAAGTTGTGAGCCGCTTCATGAGCAATCCGGGGAAACAATACTAGGGTGCGGTCAAGTGGCTTCTACGCTACTTGAGATGCTTGTCCGACTGTTGTCTTGAGTATGACGGGACAGATTTGCAGCTAGAAGGTTTTTGTGATGCAGACTACGCAAGGAACATAGACTCAAGAAGGAGCACGAGCGGCTACATCTTCATCTTGAATGGTGGAACGATAAGTTGGAGATTCAAGTTATAGGATACTGTGGTTTTGTCGACAATCGAAGCCGAGTACATGTCTGCAGCAGAAGCAGCAAAGGAGTTGCTATGGTTGAAGGTTTTTCTTCTCGAACTTGAAGTAAGCTTTGAGAAATACTTCATCTACTGCGACAGTCAGAGTGTCATTCACTTGTCAGAGAACGACGCATTCCATGCTCGGATTAAACATGTTGACGTGAAGTACCATGCCATACGGAGATGACAAAACAGAAACGAGTTCAAGCTTATGAAAATTGATACGAGGTACAATCCAGCCGATATGCTGACCAAGCCAGTTCCACTCGAGAAGGTGAGGCTGTGCAGCCTCATATGACCTCCGTTGAGAACGTTGATGGCCGTGTAAGACGTCAAAGATACAAGACATCCGGATGATGCAACCAAGATTGGAGTGTATCCTAACAATAATCACTGTAAAATAACACCGATGATTAGGATTAAACTAAGTTGGACATGGATGGCTGCAGCTATGAAAACAATGTAGCTTATTGTGGTAGAGGTGTTTCTTAAATAGAGCTGAATAGAGAAAAGGGATGATGTAGCTAACCCTGAATGCTTGGATATGGTCTTTTTTCTTTTTTGGCTGTACGTTGACATTTATATATATGTAATATTTCTGTTACGCTTCATTTTAACACAGTGGTAATCTTGAAAATTGTTTCTTGATGACTAATACTTCCACACAATTTATTTTTTAATTATTGGAACATCTATCTCTATTGTGAATCTTAGCTTTCTGATAGCATGCCCTTTTCTTTCTTGTATATTATGCTAGCTTAAAGTTGTGTGACATAGTTTAGCGTGTGAATGCCTATTATGTACTTGTGTCAATGCTCGTCATGTTTTAAACATTGACATTTCCTGGAGCAGACACTTCTCACATAGCAATTTTAAAACATTTTATTTACTGATAAGATGCATTTATGGTGCTTCCCAAAACACTTATTTCATACTCAACTTTTTTCTTGCATTTGTAATGAAAGACTATTTTTAGTGGAAACGTTGGCAAGATAACATATACATATACACACAGACGTATACATGTAAGTATGTATAACAACACTAGTCTTTTTAGTTAAGGAATTGCCATGCCAGAATTTGTCTTGTCTCATGTACATGCTGTGTTTCTTAGGTTGCTTGAGATATGCATTCTTCAATATTTTGTTTATCGAACCAGTTAAACTTTTCAATAATTTCCCGTTCCTTGGTACTGTCAATTTTTATTTTTACATATAATCCTATATAAATGGCATTAATTACCAATATCAAACTGATCTATCACTTCCTTGTATTTATTTGTCCATTTATACTAGTTTGGCCAGAAAACTATAGTATACAACTGATTGTAGCAGTAACAATTGGCTTCTTACCTTACTTGAACGTTTAGCTTAGATCTTTGTTGCACTTGACATGGAATTTGGACTGGTTTGAATTGCATTTGGACTGATAAAAGTTCTCTTGATTTTCAAGAATTTATGTGATAATTGCTTTGTCATTTGGAACCTACCCTGTGTTATACAATATGGATACCCTAATGAAAATATTGTATCCAGATCTGCAGAGCTCTTGCCTATATACACAACTGTGTCGGAATCTGCCATCGAGATATTAAACCTCAAAATTTGCTGGTGAGATCTCTCTTACTCTCCCAATTGATAGTCCTTTGTTTTGCCTTTTCGTCAGTGCTCTCAGAAACATGTTCTGTAAATTTGCTTTTGTCCATGCCTTTCTGTGCCCATTAAAGCCCACACAAAAAAGAAAAAAAAGAAAAAAAAAACACCACACACACCCACCCCATATGTATACAAATATAAAATAAAGATATGATATGAAAATCTTAAACATTCAGGATACATACACACACATACTTTCAGTGTTTGTTATGACATTAACTTCAAGTTGTAGAAACTAAAAATTGATTGAATAGTCATCATTATTACTTACTCCTTTTATGAAAGTTTGAAAAGTATATCACTGTATCTATAAATTGAATTGAATTATGAGCCTCATAAGTCGCACAAGTTAAATCGAATTTTGCTTGCAAGGTTGGCACATGAGTGTCTCATTACCTTTATCGGTTTTCTTGCCTTCCTTAGCTACACTAACAGCATGTTAGGTTGTACAAAATACAAATCATCCTCTCTCCCAAATATGACATCCATATCTTAATCAATGTCACATCGAAGGAGATCTACAAGGTCTCTTGAGGTTTCTCTATGCTTTAAAAGCCATACTTTCTCAACAAGTCTCTTTGATTTTGGATGCTTCCGAAAAACATGAAAAATAAAATAAATAAATAAATAAATGCATAAATGAATAAAGAGGAGAGGACCTTCCTGCATATTTTCTTTCTCGAAACATTTCTCTCCTTGATGCTTCTAGAGACAAAATATGTAAATGGCTCAAGTTGCTGCTTTGTTTACATAGGCATGGAGCTGCATTGAGTTAGGCTCATCTCAAGGTTAACTTATGCTGTGGATTGATCTGTAAGAGTTTCTTAGGCAATGGTATAAATGAGGATTGACAGAAATTGACATCAAAGCTCTTCCTGGCACCAGCATGCCACTTTAAACTTCTATACATGCGTATCATAATATTGAGGCACTGATTATAAGGCGCATATTTAGATGTCATGTGCATTCTCTACAGTTCATTGTGTATTTATCATTGCTGATTATCTATCATTCAGTCAGCTATGTCCATATTCTCATTTCAGGTGAATTCACATACACATCAACTTAAATTATGCGATTTTGGTAGTGCGAAAGTTCTGGTGAGACGTCTATGCCCTTAATCATGCATGTTAAAATCCAGAAGCTTCCAGGTTTCAGTAAATTCTGTTGTCATTATCCAGGTTAAGGGAGAGCCAAACGTCTCTTATATTTGTTCCAGATATTATCGTGCTCCTGAGCTTATCTTTGGGGCAACTGAATATACAAATGCTATTGACCTGTGGTCTACAGGCTGTGTGATGGCTGAATTACTTCTCGGACAGGTTGTTCTTTGTTTTGACAATTTTTTTCTTAAATCATCCTTTGCGCAAAATCTGACATTTTTGTTTCCTTACAATACAATGGTTTATATAGCCCTTATTTCCTGGTGAAAGTGGAGTTGATCAGCTCGTTGAGATCATTAAGGTGACACTGTTGTGTTAAAAGTGCACATGCTCTTATAGATGGTCTGAGTTTTCTAATATACCGTATATGTGTTGCATTCTTAGGTTCTGGGGACCCCTACAAGGGAAGAGATAAAGTGCATGAATCCTAACTATACTGAGTTTAAATTTCCACAGATAAAGGCTCATCCATGGCACAAGGTAACAAAATCTGCTGTGTTCTGTATGCTTTATCAGCCTCCTATTTTGAACAGAGTCCTGCCTAAGTTAAAGCTGAATAGTATGTTTGTAATTTCTGAGTAGTGAAGTTACTTTTCTAAAAGTAACCCTTTATTTTAGTAATCTTTCTTAAAGGAAAAAAAGAAAAAGAAGATGTTGTACTACAAATTTTCTAATAGGGTGAAAATTGAACCTGGAAAACCCTTTATTTTAATTATCTTTTTTAAAGTGAAAAAGATGTTTCCTTTTCTTTGTTTGCACTTTGCATATATGGGCTTGATCTTTCCTCTTGTGCTGCTTGGTAGTGCTACTGATGTTTAAAGAAAAAGCTAAGTTACCTGGACACCTCATCTGGGCTCTCATATCTGTGTCAACACTTCCCATATCTGTATCCGTGTCCAACACCCTTTGGACACTTCTTGAATATATACATACATTTATTTAGACGTGTACTCAATTATATAATACATATTTTAGTTTAAAATGCTTGTGATACACTTCTTGGACGTATATCAAACATCACCTCAAATTTTTGCAACTCGTTGGGTTCGGGCTGTGTTCATTTCAACCCATACCCGGTTCATAAGTATGATTTTCAAGGTTTAGTTCAAAATCGAGCGGTTTTCCAATTTATATTCTACTCAATAAAAGAAACATAAAGAAATGAATTTTAGTTATCATAACACGTGAATGGAAAAAAAATCTTCGATATAAATTTCAATATGCATATATATAGCCGTGCCATGCACTTGTATCCGGCCTTTTACAAATTTTCCATGTCCTGTATCATGGCATCCGGACCAGTGGAACTTAGAAGATAAGGATCTGTTTTTGTCATCTGAAGTTTCACAGAAGATGTTAAAGTCTGCCCCCTAATCTAATTATTCTAAGCACTCCCCAAGACTATTTGAGTGTCTCCTAAGCAAACTGCTGAATATTCCTAGAAAATTGAAAGATTACTCTCTGAATAAAGAATTGATCATGACACAGTTGATGACTGCTCTGTCCGATTCCCAGATATCCAACCATGCTTTACATTAACTTCTTAAGAAATTTTCTTCTCTATAACCTTTGAATTTTTCAAGAAATTTCAGAAGTTTGAAATGCATAATTTCTACTTAGGGTATCAAAAATGACTTGTATCTGTTTCTGCGTTCAATGCATAAGGACTAGGGATAAACACAATAACTTGTGGATCTTCCAATTTCATATAAATACATATTCATGGATTTCATCCTTGTTCAAGGTTCTTTCTTGTGGATTATTCTTTATATATGTCTGGTAGAACCGTAGAAACCATTAGCAACATGATACTCAGCCTCTCTGTCAGTCTGATTATGTTTGATGTCTCTTGATTTCATTAATAATCTTGTATATATGATCTGTAACTATTAGTGAAATATTTTAATTCAGCTTTCAGTGTGAAGGGACATCATAATTTTTTGTGCTTAATAGTGCAGTGCTTAATGCTACATTCATGGAAAATGTTCTACATCTCTTAATTAGTTTTATAATAGTTTCCTCGACTTTTTTCCATTCTCCTAAGCATAAGTTGTCCTTGTGGATCACATGAACAGTAAATCCTGTTGCTGAAATTACAACTTGATATATTAAAGGAGCCTGTTCTTTCCTTTTGTAGAAGAGAATGCTGCATTAGGTTTCCACTTCATGTTAAAAACTGAAGTACTATAAGATGATCAACAAAGTTGTTCTAGTTTCAAGAAGAAAAGAAGTACACCCTATAACTTGTGAAACTAAGCATTAGGCTTCGTTTGGATACTATGGTATTTTCTTTGTTTCCATAGTGTTTTTGCCTAAAACAAACCACCATGTGTTTGGGGACCATAGTATTTTTTGAGCTAAATCATTCTCAAATCAAAAGTACAACATTTATTGCGAAACACTTTTTAGATGTTTTGCTTTGTTTGGATACCATGGTGTTTTCCTTGATGTGTTTTTTTTTTAAAAACATCATGATGTTATGTTTCTCCCTGAAGTGTTTTCAAAACGCCATGCCAAATGTTTTTGGTCAACACTAGTTTGACCTTTTCTAACATTAATATTATATGTATTATTAATATATTATATATTACTTATAATAGAATATGTTATAATAAATATTATTTCTTTTACATAATTAATATATTGTTAATATTAAATATAACATAATATAATATTTCATAATGTATTATAATATTGTATTGTGCTTTAATGTATTGTATTATATTACAATTATTCAATATTATCTTCAAATATTAATATATTAAATTATTTTCTTTTGTCAATTTATTATTGTTATATATTCTATAATATTTTAAAATAAAATTATTTTATTATTAATATAATACTATATATATTAATATAAATAATAATAATATATAATATGCTGGTTATTACTAGTATATTACTAATATACATTATCATTATCAAGTATTTTTAAAATAATATAATATATTATCAGTTTTAATATGGTTAGCATTATATAAAATACTTTACTTTAATTAAATAATTTATGATATAAATCAATATTATTATATTTTGAATATATTATTAGTACATTGACATTTGTTTAGCAGTTATATTGTTTATATAATAAATATTTATTTTATAATATATTATATTACGTATTATATAATTAATATATTATTTTTATAAAACAGGTTAATATGCTTTAAATTATCTACATTGTTTATCTATAATATATGATATAAATATTATTATTCTATTATTGTTTTTTATATAGCTTCTCATTATATAACATTTTATAATTATTATTATTTACATAGTCTTTATTAAAAAATAAACAATATTATAGTGATTATAATAGTGCATATTATATTATTATATTATTATTATATTATTATTTATTATCAATAACTTATATTATTTTTTATTAATATATGTATATTATTTTATTAAAATGTAAATGTTAAAGAAACCAATAAGCAAAGGATTATAAAATATATAAATTCTATGAATGAATTATATTCAGAAAATCCTTTAAAAGAATTTAATAGAGGTCCTAGAAATATGTTTACAAAATTAAAGAAAAACACCCGACCTTTAGAATGAAACCTTTAGTATATAATGAACAAGGCATTTTAGAATATAAAAAACAAGTCTTAGAATGGATAAACCTAGGATTAGTAAGTCTGGCTATATCTGAATATATATGTCTACTACTTTTGTAGTAAGAAATCATGTGGAGGAAGTTAGAGGAAAAGCTAGAATAGTAGTAAACTATAAAAAATTAAATGCTATTATAGAATTTGATGAATTTTTTATCCCATCTATAGAATCATTAATACATAAAATACAAAATAACAAATACTTTAGTGAATTCGATGCTAGACCAGGATTTCAGTACCCCTAATGGCCATTATATGTGGAATGTTATGCTATTTGGATTAAAAAATGCTCCATAGATATTTTAGCCTGTAAATATTCTTCAGGCTCTTCCGTAGTAGGTTTTTGCATGAACCAAATCTGGAATGAAGGACACATTTCTGCTTCTAATTGGGTTGGATATAAAGCTACTATTTCAGTTTCGATTCCTTTAATAAGAGGGTTCATTCCTTGAATAATATTTCATATCATTCTGGAAAAGTATTTAAACTGACGGTATTCTGTTCTGTCAATCATGTTTTTTCAAAATGTCACATTCTTGATAATAAAATGTGAGGTATGGTATGGATTTGGAATCATATGAACATTGTCTTACCTTTTTTTTTAAAGAAGATAAAGCTAATTTATCAATTTTGGCTTCAATAAGCTGATTTATTTCTTGAGGTAACTTTTCAAGTTCTTTTGTCATCCATTTTCTATATTCCAACATACTTTCTGGTGTCCATATATTAAATTTATCAAAGAACAACCGAAAGTCTGCCTCTTTTATGACTTCGCTTTTTTCTTGTACATAGTCCTGGATTCTCCTTTTAAACTCTTCCATTTAATTTTAATCACCTATAACTTTTATTTTTAACTGTAAATTTTCCTCTTCTAATTGTTTCACCTTTATACCCGGTCCATTTATAGCATTTCTAATTGTTTTCCCTCTTCTAAATGTAAATTTTCATCTTCTAATTCCCAACAGCCTACCATATATCATTGAAGCTTATATATTAGATTCTCTATAATATAGTACAGTATAGTTGATATTATTTAATAAATATTACTAATGTTTTACTTTTAGTTGTTTTAAGTATGTTGTTTTGGCTTTGAGTTTGTGAAAGTGTTAATATAATATCTAACATAGTATATTAAATATAATTAATATATTATTATTAATGACATGCTTGTTATATTATATTATATTATATTATGCTATATTATAGTTTAGTTAATTTATTATATTAATAATATTTATAATATTTATTAAATAGTATCATATATATTAATAATTGAAATATCTTATATAATAATATAATAACATATTAAATACTAATATTTAATATGATGATAATGTATTATATAATAATATAATTAAAGTAAAGTAAATTAATGAAAAATACTATTATATTACAATATTATTATACTATATTATAGTTAATCTAATACCTTAGTAATATTTATTAAATAATATAAAATATATTAATAATTAAAATGTCTTATATAATAATATATTAAATACTAATATTTGACATGTTGATAATGCATTAAATAATAAAAGTATTATAATAATAAATAATAAAATAATGTAAATAAAGTAATAAAAAAGTAAACAATTATTGATAATAAATAATAATATAATAATTTAATATGCAGTATTATAATCACTATAATTATTTTTTTATAAATAATATGTAATAAATTAATAATTATAAAATATTACGTAATAGTATTATATAATGTTTAAAATAATGATAATATATTAATTTATTAATAATGTACTAGTAATAGCACATTATATTGTATAATATTTATAATAATATTATATGAAAATAGTAAAATAATTTTATTTTAAAAATATTATAAAATATATAACAATAATAAATTGACATATGAAAATAATTAAATCTATTATTATTTGAAGATAATATGTAATAATTATAATATAATATAATACATTAAAGTACAATGTAATATTATAATACATTATACCATATTATATTATATTTAATATTAACAATATATTAATAATTTAAAATAAATAATATTTTATTTATAATATATTCTATTATAATTAATATATAATATATTAATAATATATTTAATATATTAATGTTATAACGGGTCAAACTAGTATTGATAAAAAACACTCAGTGTGGTGTTTTGAAAACACATTAGGGAGAAACACAACATCATGATGTTTTTTTCAATAAAAACACATCAAGTAAAATACCATGGTGTTTTCTAGGATGAAATGTAGTTTTAACTCTGACATGTAGGATCTTTCACCAACAAAAAAATTGCTTCCCTGAGACAGCCGCATGAGACAAGTCCCTATCTGAGTTCCACGTCCTAGACTGACCTCATATGTTTATCCATATTTTCTTTAGAATTACGTACAAGATGAAGTATGCTATTCTGCAATGAAAATAGGTAGTTGTTTCTTCGTTCACCTTTAATAAAAATTAGGCACATTTTAGCTAACTGTTATTCCTGACTCACCTTCTTTCTTATCTTGGTAGATCGTTCTTCCAAATGAACCATCATCTCACGCATTCAAGCACACACATGCCCAGACATACATACAAAAGCACACACATAGCACACACATGTATGTGTGAGGAAATCTGTAAGCCTTTGAGAAGATTCCTTCTCCCCCCACGACGATGTCATTCCTCTTTTTGTCCTATGACCGCATCCATCTCTTCTCCCACTATGTTCTCATTTCACTTTTTGTATCGTAGGCTGATCACCTCCGGTTGTAGAAAAGTAAGAGAAGATTCTCTCTTCCTTTGAAGAAAAGTATAAATATGACTATATGAGAGTTGGGTTGTCTTTTCACAGGGTTGGCTGGTGTGTTGCTAATGTGGCATACATCTAAGGCCTCCAAAGCACCCAAATTGTTAGCATACATACAAGTTATGGCTGATGGTTTGGATGTGTGCCATATAAGCAACAAGCTGTCCATGAGCGTGGAGGAACACACAGGCCCACCTACTACACTCATGTCAAGTCTTCAACATATAACACCTTACCCGTAGGTTTGTTTATATTAGTCACATATACATGTAGGCATAGAGTTTTATATATGTAGCCAGGTTCTCATATCTAGATGTTTGGACATTCTTTTTCGATAGTGCGGTGCACAAGTATGGTGTTGTATCCTTGTCAATAGTTGTTGGTTTTTAGCATAATCCAGTGTGATCGGTATAGATTGTTCTTTTTCGATATTGCAGCATGGTTTAGATTGGTCGCTAAATCTTATTCCAACATTAACTCTTTTTAATAAGGATAGAAAGGTTGGCCTGTTTCTGATGTGTCCTGTTATAACCATAGTTCATAGGACCTTTTCCACTGTATCCTTTGATAAGATACAATTTCTCATATGAAATTCACAACCTAATCCTAGTTTATTTTTAAATTTACAGTCAGTACAATCAGACCTTGACTTCAAGCAAATCCGATAAATGTTGAACCAACTCCAATAATAATTCTGCAGACCCAACCATTAAGCCTTTGCTTTGTTTTTAAAATTTAAATGACAGCTATAATTTTATCCTCAGTAGATGGCCATTGACTCTACATTTTATATGCTCGACTGCAACACGATTATTCTACTGATTGACAGGCTGTCAGTCGTGGTGATGAATCTTCTAGAGCAGGACACATGAAACTTTGCATAGCATGACTTTTTAGGAGCCAATTACTGAATCAATTAACTGTTTTCCTTAGTAAATATCACTGTCAGCACATAACAAATGAGATTCTGCTGATTTGAAAATCAATTCTTTATGAAATAAACTTGCACGTGAACCATTAACATCTATGATTTTTGAGTGGAATGAATTCCGGAGTTATTGGTTTGTCTGATTGTATATATTACCTCATTTACAGTTTATTTGACATTGTAACTGCCACCAGGTTTTCCAAAAACGGTTACCCCCAGAAGCAGTTGACCTGGTCACTAGGTTTCTGCAGTATTCCCCGAAGCTTCGCTGCACTGCTGTAAGTCGAGATATAATTGAAGAATGGGTGTGCATGATTGTGAGACATTAACTCACAACTTGAAAACTCTTCATCTGACTGCTTTGCAGTTGGAGGCCTGCATTCATCCTTTCTTTGATGAGCTGAGAGATCCAAACACTCGTCTTCCCAATGGTCGTCCTCTTCCTCCATTATTTAATTTCAGGTCTCAAGGTGAGATACATATTATATTTGGAGCTAAAATAATGTCAACATCTCATATGATTCGAATTATAAGGACTGTCAGAAAATTTGGGATATGCTAGAGACATATTTATTTTCATACTGCTTTTCTAAGACATAGAGTTCACAGCAATAAAACATTCTCACTTTTTGGTTGTTTTGTCATCTCAATGCTTTCCATCTTAACGAAATTGGCAGAGCTAATGGGCATGCCCCAGAATGTTCTCGAAAAGCTTATTCCCGATAATGCGAGAAAGCAGAACGTGTTCATGGCCTTGCAAACATAGCAGGCTAAATTTGAATTTGTGCAACTGAGGGGGTCATCTCATCAAGTTTGGCAGTAATGAGATGTAAGTTCTCTGTTTTTATGTTTCTTTTGTTTTAATATATCTGTATCTATTTTCTGTTTCTTTGCTCGGTTCTTCCTCATCCTGCCAATTTCATCTTTGTTTGAAGTGTGTGGAGATGAATGCTGTATTGTGATTCCAGAATTGTATTAAATATATGTATTTAGCTTACGAAACTAGTGAAATCTCCGGTGAGAAACGGAAGGAGAGTCATATACGGGAATGTTTTGTATGAGCAAGTGAGTTATCTCAAATTCAAGGCAGTTGGATCTGGACTTGATTTCTAATACGAGAACAATTTTCTACTTCCAGAGCTGAAGAGGATAACAACTTCATACCTTTCTTGTTATTTTGGTTAAAATTGAAAATATCAGCAGCTCATGCATCGAAATTTTCTAATAAAGATACTGATTTTCCCGTAAATAACCATACAATGGCATGGCTTGTGACTTGATTGGTTATATGTACTTTCTGCAGTTTGTAAATTTTTTTAAATGGTAACGTCTTTTAAACAAATTGATGGTATGGAGATTAAAAATAAAGCACAAATAGATTTATGTGCCATTTCTTAGCTTTCAGTATCTGCATATCTGGCGTATTATTTTTTTTTCCATACAATGCCTGCAGCAAAATTTGCGTATTCAACTAGACAATTTACCTATGACTTTCAGTGTTTATGCCTAGCGTTTCTGCGCATATATATCCTTGTTTGCTCAGGTCAACTACCTGTCTGGGAGTTTACTAATTAAGGGAAATGAAAGTAAAGGAAAATGAAAATAGGAGCGAAGAAGGGAAGAAAAGCAAATAGAAAATATAGAAAATATAGTATCATATTTGAAGTTCAGTAAAATAAATGGAGGGGGAATCATTTTAATAGTGCATATGTGGGACTATCCCTTCTCGTGCCCTTTGCGTTTTGTCTATTAATAGTTGTTTGTCAACTTTGTTTTAGTCCAGTACAACTGCACCTTCTTGTCCATGAAATATTACTAAAGGTGGTCCTCTCAATTCCGTTCCAAATCCACCTTCTGCTCCATCCTTTGCTGTTATGTCTAAAGGTTGAGGCTAATGAGGCTTTGTTTTGTGATAGGAGAGCATTTTTAAAAAGACTCTTTCTAGAAAATAATTAGTAAAATCGGCCTTTTTTGACCATCTCAACAAAACCGGTCAAAAGGAGGTCGATTATACAAAATTTATTATTTAAAATATACAGGAATACTAGTCTCGTGTATTTAGCGAGCGCTAATCACCAATTAAAAAAAGCCTAGAAAACACATGGGACTAGGAGTCCCCTGTGATTTGTGTTTTCTGAGCAGTTGTTTTGTAAAATACATAGCACAAGAAGTCTTGTGTGTTTTTACATAACAATTGTTTAGAAAAATACATGGGACTACTACTCCCATATGTTTTACGGAACAACTCCAAGCATGCACGCAACATGCACGATTCTATACCAACTTAGCTCCTACATATGTACAATATTTTCTCTGCATAAAAGATTCAAATTCACCTCATATACATATCCAAATAATATAATCTTTATATAACTTATAATTTTCAAGAAGTAAACATAACTTAATACACATCTATCAATCCAAAACATCACAACAAACACAATAGGTAACATTCCACGACAATACATAACACATCCATACACCAAAGTATTGTGACAAATCCATATATATATCAAGTTTATTTTTTTACAAATAACCTATGTAGATAACGTAGATAGAGACATGCAGAAAATCCATTAATCTACCACATACAACATAGAAGTCCGCCCCTTCCCCTTTCTCTCACTCTTCGTACCCACTCAGATCATCATCATCCTTCATAGACTTGAGTTCGTACGAGCTCGCTCTCAGGTTGTGTGCATGGCTGTGACGGTCCAACCTCATTGTTGTGTGTGCAAAATCCATCTCGTCATTCATCTATTTGATTGGCGTGCATATAAGAGATCCTCCTGCGCCATCTTCTCGTGACCATCATGAAGATCCTCTTAAGTTCGATGAAAAGCTCCATGAACCCTCCACACTATCCACTAATACAGAGATGCATGTATTCCTGGATCTATTCCTGTGACAGAAAGTGCTAGAGTCTCATTTGCAATGCCCTCAATATCACCCATAGCATTTATCTACTATTACGTCAAAAGGTGTATATATAAGAAAATTTTGGTAATACAAAATAAATGAACTTAATAGTAAATTACTTACAAGTTCTCTCTCATTTACACCGCTTAGCATGTATCTCTGTTGTAGGGCACGTTGTTGGCGTTCATCGACTAGAGCCTTAGTCCAATTTATTATCTATCTTCTAGTAATCCCCCAATATGACCCGATATAATGTGATTCTTGCAGACGAAGATCAATATGCTCCACGATACTCAAATGTCGATCACTCCATCTGTGTATGTTCTGATGATGTGCATTTTTCTAGTTTATTAGATGCCCTCCTTTTCTTGGCCACTATCTCTATTCTTTCAACTTCTTGTGGAACATGCTGTGCCAAACCAAAACTGTCTAAGCACACGATCTGACACATGTATCTCCACAATCTCAAAGCATATGAGAGGAATTCTTGCTCTCCATATATCTTGCCCCTCCGTGCAAATTGGTGGTAGATGAGGTAGGTGATCACCGTATGACTGCCACTTGAACTAGAAAATATTCCACATATTAGTATCTCTTTAAAAGTTAGTGGTAGATTAAATTTTCTTAAAGTAAAATTTGATACCTAATAAATCTTCATGCGATCAAGCCCATTTCTATAAAAGTCTAGATGCCTCATCGGGGTCTCATCATAAGCATTTTTAGACGTTACATCTGTGTGAATGATCAAAGTTTAGCATCTAATATCATAACTATAATTCTGAATCAAGTCTGCATTAGTTCAAAAGTGTTTAGTTGTAGCCTAGTGGCATCTGTCAATCTAAAGCTCGTTTCTCACATAGTCTTGGTTTCAAAATAAGTCTCACCCATCCTCAAACTTATAATAAAGTTAGAAATCCCTTGAGCTCTTTATTCTGTCTAAAAGCTACTTTGGACTTTTCTCTATACAAGTATGCTAAAACAACACTACCTCGTAATAATGTCCCGCAAGTGTCCAAGTTCTCGAGATAACCACCTATCATATTAAAAAATGCATTTAGTTCTATTCAAGTAAACAATTTAATTATATAAATATTCAAATTAAATGCATTTAGTTCTATTCAAGTAAACAATTTAATTATATAAATATTCAAATTACAAATTATATTATCTCAAATGCACTTTATCTTTACTAGAATAAGGAAATAGAAGCGTCCGGATCTTGTGCAAAACATATGCACGTGTATGTTGTTGGATCATGTCTTAGGACTCTAGCAACGGGTGTGAGGACATATCTTTTAGCCACTTCAATCTAACATTTCCCTTGGGCAATGAGGGTGGAGCTGCTCGCATCATCTCCTTACAAGCTTGGCGCCATGCATGTCTATCTGTCCCTATAACACATGAACTATCAATTCAAAGACCAAGGATTATTGATACATCTTGGAGAGTAATACTCGACTCTCCAACACATAGATGAAAAGTGTTAGTCTCTGGCCTCTATCTATCAATCAATGCATTAAGTAGTGACCAATCTAATTTCATTCGTCATAGCCTCGAGCATGTGAGAAAACTGGCTTGGGCTACCGCAGTAATCATACGCTCATTCTCAAGTGGCCAATGCATTTGTCCGAGGCTATGATTAACCATAACTAGCTCCAGTGCTCTCTACACAACAAAGAAAGATAATACTAGAGTACAAAATAAAAAGATAATGAAGAAATTAGTTTTCATGTATGCCTCAAGTTTTGTTACCTTTGAAAATGATATGGTATCCGAACAGTGTCGTGACTAATCATAGAGGACATCACCACTATCCGGCCTAGGAAGCGTAGTGTATATACCTACACATACAATTAATCACATATTAGTCTTGCTGAATTAATAAGATTATAATAAAAACATGAAATAAATATAGAAAACTTAATTACTAATTAATTGCTAGCTACTTGTTCTTAATGGACAATAAGACCTATTTGACCAAATTGATTGTATTGACTACGTTTAATTCGCTATGCTACATCTTCTTGATCCATGGTACTTCTAATGCATACATGATGAGGTCATCCCACTTGTATTTTGTACTGTGGTGGTAATGAACATGGTCCATTATAAGTGGCCAACAGTGACCATCATCTGGAGGATGAAAATACCCATTGCAAGCCTTTCAGTAATGATATGTTGAATATCAAGCTGAGCAATACAAATTATAAGGCAATCTAGTACCACCAACTTAATTGGAAATAGCTGCTAAGACATGTTCACGTGGATTTTTTTTACAATTGTTGTATATTATAAGTACAATTGCACTATTGTCTATAGAGATAAATAGTGTAAGTACCTTCACAATCTTTAACCTCCCATTTATTGTCTTTGAATAACGTAATTCTACATGATCTTACAGTCACAGTCCTTTACTACCGTATCCTCTCTTTTTTGGAGTGTAACTCATATGTCTAACTTGCACCATCACCACGTCTTTTCTTAAAGTATGCATTCAACCTATAAAATGTTCTTGCAGCCAAAGCTTGAATTGGTATAGCTCGAGCACCCTTAAGTACGCCATTGAAACTTTCAGAACAATTAGTTGTCATCATACAATAGTGCGCCCCACCATTTTTACTTAACACCCATCGATCATCATATTGCAACTTCAATTTTTGTTCAATCAAGTTGTGCGCTTCAACTAACAGTGACTTAATTTTCTCCCTACAATGCTCACACACCAATGTGTCAGCTGTACACCCGGCTTGCCACTATAGATTTTATAAATTGACCTCTACATGTTTTGTCTTAAAATTATCTCTTATATGCCTCAAGCAATATTAGTGATGATGTAGTGCTTTGAAAGCCTCGTGAAAGGCCCGTGGAATTCCTTACATCATGTCCGGAAATAAAAATAATCATTTTGGGACTTTGGACGTCGCACTTGACCTGTAGTGTTGTGACTTGACGTCGCACAACGGGAAGGCCCAGTTAAAGTTGTAGTTGAGTCCATGCCATTTCACTTAAGTCATTTTCTAAGTGCACGATCGAGTTATTTTCTAAGTCAGGCATGCGGGAGAACTCTCTTGGAGGATTCGAAACTTGGGCAACATTGAAAATTGAAAAATTTTCAATGAAAAAATCAATTGAGATTTACTTTTTAGAGAGTTATATTATATCAATTAATTCTTGATCAATGATGATCTCTATATTAATTGTTCTTTTTTCATTTTTCAGATAATTGCAGAACACCTTAGTTGCACACTCTTCATGGTTAATACTAGTAACTTCATCATTTCCTCGAAGTTACATGTTTTAGATAACATAAATATTTTTCTAGATCCTCCCTCATATATAGACATGTTATTCACTCCAACACTCAACCTTCCATTGAAGAACAAATAATGGGTATTCCGTTCGCCATCGGAACTGAAATTTTAACATTCATCATATGCAAATTATCTATTACACTTCATAAATTAAATTTTATATTTCTAATTAAAACGTAACCAAAATACTCTCTGTATCAAATTTAATTTACCAAATTTCTAGTTAAATCCTAATTGTAACCAAATATCTAGTTAAATCCCGTGTATATAGATTTCGCAGTGCTCAGTCTCTGTTACTCACACGGAACTGCCAATCCCATGTACTTTCAAAAAAATTTATTCTCTTGATTAACGCTTGCTAAACATGGGTACTAGTAGTCTCATGTATTTTAAACAATGAATTTTACAAAATTGACCTCTTTTTGATCAGCTTTGTTGAGCTAGCAAAAAAAAGATCGATTTTGCTAATTATTTAGCAAAAAGATCATTTTTGCTAGTTATTTCTTAAAAAGGGGCATTCTTTTTAAAAAAATTCTTCTTTGTGATATCCTCACTCAGTTGCTTCCTTTCACATGATAACATTTGAGGGTATGCTATCTAGTTCATCTCCTTACATTGGTCAAACTAGAGCACTAGTAAGAAATGATAACTTTTTACTTATTGCTAATATTAATGATGTACATTAATACCTTCTGCCTAATCAATTCATCTCAGATCGGTTTATCATGTTCTCCAATTAAAATATAAATTAATTTCTATGAAAAGATTATGTGATGATAATAACTGTGTTGTTAATTTTGGTTCCACTTCTCTGCATGTTAAGGATAAAACAATGGAGAATATTCTTCTTCTGGCCTCTTCTAGGAATTTGCTTATCCTCTTCATTTAGGGTGTAGGGTGAAAATTTGATTTCCCGAAAACAGGGAACTTCGTTTGTATTGATAAGAACAGCTTATTACAAACTAATAAATCAAATGTTTACAACAGAAGCGGAGGGAAGGCCCTCCTTGTTTAACGTGGGTTCCTCGGTGGCGATAGGACGCCTCGCTCGGTGCTCGTGCCGAGTCTGCTTCCCTTGGACGATCCGATCGAAGTTGCTGCCGGAGCTTCAGTTCTCAAATGAGGGAGCCTTTGGCAAAGGTCCAGGTTCAACCTTTGGGAGATTAGCCAGCAGAATATGCAACAGCCAATCCCTATTTCATGCTGGCTGAAGATGGGTTTTAGTAGGCAAGGGATGACATGGGCCATCCCTTGATTCATGGGATTTGACCATGTGAGGGAGACAGCTTGACTGCTCCTTGAATCATGGGATGTGACCATACGTCGCTCAGAGATATCCTGCTGTTCACCTGCAACAGGAGCAGTCATTCGAGGAGCCATGTTTTACATCACGTCACTTAGGAATGGGAAAGCCCCTCCTCGTATGCGTGACAGCGGCTGTCAGATACTCGAGTGGATATGGCCAACTCACTGAGCGCCGGCGGCCCTCCCTTCTGCTTGGACAAGTGAGGTAAGCTGCATTTATGAACGCGCAGGTTGATCTGGCATCTGTCCGATCACTCGTACCGTGAGCAGTCATTCGACGGGCCGTCGTCGTCGTCGTCAGAGACGGACGTCAGACCCGTGCAGGCAAACGAGGTGGCCACCCCCATTTGGGCGTGAGCGTGTTGGCGAGGTTCATGCTGGCGAGGTTCGCCCGTCAGGCGAGATTGGCACAGTGTGCCTGCTGCTGTCTGGCGAGCTGTTGCTTCGCCTTTCTGGCGATCTTGGGCCGTCAGGCGAGCTTGGTGAAGTTCGCTTGTTTGACGAAGCCCTCTTAAACTGCAGAGTTCGCCAGGTGCCCTTGGTTCGCCAAAATTGAGCACCTTGCTCACAGAGTGGGGCTCGCCTAAACTGCTAGGCTCGCCCGATTTGAGCGGTTCGCCAAAAATAGAAACCTGGCTCAAGTGGTTGGGCTCGCCTAAACTGCTAGGCTTGCCCGATTTGAGCGGTTTGCCAAAATCGGGAACCTGGCTCAAAGAGATGGGCTCGCCTAAACTGCTAGGCTCGCCTGATTTGAGCGGTTCGCCAAAAATGGGAACCTGGCACAAAAGGTTGATTCCCCCAAGCTTGAATAATAATTCAGGCTGTCGTGGGGGATGAGGGATTGCGCCTCGAGACGAGCGAGAGCTTTTCGTCGCCGCTGTTTGGATCTTTTTGAACGAGGAGCGTTCATGTCGACGACGGAGGCATATTCTGCGTCGACACAAATGGTTGATTCCTCTTGCACAGGGGTCTGCGAGGATCGTTCATCGACCCATTCAGCAGCCCCTAGACCTGCATTCTCGAATCTCGGCTCGGCCTCAACTGGTTCGGGGGGAAAAGAACCCCCTGCCTCGGCTTGGGTAGATCCCTCAGGCTTGGTTGCCTCAGCCTCTTGGGGCTGGGCCACCCGCACGACTCTGCAACCATCGCGAGATGTATTGCTGCGAGAAGAGGACGATTGTAAGTACCCTTCGAATTTGATCACAAGGGACTCAACAGTAGTCCCTGCAGCAACTTCGTCAGACTGCGCCACCACCAATTCATCTGAATGAACGGATTCTCCCACTGTGGTCGCCATCTTCTGTAGGGTGAAAATTTGATTCTTCCGAAGAAAGGAGTTTCGTTTGTATTTATAAGAAAGCTTATTACAAACTAACAAATCAAATATTTACAACAGAAGCAGAGGGAAGGCCCTCTTTGTTTTGTGTGGGGACTTTAGGTGGCGATAGGATGCCTCGCTCGGTGCTCGTGCCGAGTCTGCTTCCCTTGGACGATCCGATCGAAGTTGATGCCGGAGCCGGAGCTTCGGTTCTCAAATGAGGGAGCCTTTGGCAAAGGTCCAGGTTCAACCTTTGGGAGATTAGCCAGCAGAATATGCAACGGCCAATCCCCCTTCTTCATGCTGCTGAAGATGGGTTTTAACAGGCAAGGGATGGCATGGGCTCTCCCTTGATTCATGGGATTTGACCACTAATAGAGGTGAGGGAGATAGCTTGACTGCTCCTTGAATTATGGGATGTGACCACACGTTGTTCGGAGACGTCCTGCTGTTCATTCGTACCGTCAATGGTCATTCGAAGAGCTGTGCTCTGCATCACGCTACATAGGAGTGGGAAAGCCCCTCCTCGTATGCGTGACAACGGCTGTCAGATGCTTGCGTGGATCTGACCAACCACCGCTTCTGCTTGGACAAGTGAGGTAAGCTGCATTTATGAACGCGCAGGTTGATCTGGCATCTGTCCGATCATTCGTACCGTGAGCGGCCGCTTGACGGTCTTGGGGCACTGTGCCCTCTCCCTTGATTTGTGGGATTTGACCACTGATGTAACTGTTCCCATACTCCAAGTGGGCAACTGGGAACCTGGCTCAAGAGGTTGGGCTCGCCTAAACTGCTAGGCTCGCTCGATTTGAGCGGTTCGCCAAAAATGGGAACCTGGCTCAAGAGGTTGATCCCCCCAAGCCTGAATAATAATTCAGACTGTCGTGGGGGATAAGGGATTGTGCCTCGAGACGAGCGAGAGCTTTTCGTCGCCGCTGTTTGGATCTTTTTGAACGGCGAGTTTGGGACTGCAGGCAGACTTGGGTCTGCAGGCGAGCTTGCAGGCGAACTGGGTCTGTAGGCGGATTTGCAACTGCAGGTAAAGCTGGGGACTGCAAACGAACCTGGGTCTGCAGGCGATCTTCAAGCCGTTAGGCGAGCTCTATAGCATGGATCGAAGAATAGGCCGTAACTTTCAAACCGTAAGTCGGAATTGGACGAATTATATATGCCTCGACGAGATGGAGCCATCCGAACCAAGCCGAAGGCTTCGGTTCGCTTCCTTCGTTTCGCCAAATTCCTTACGGTTTGGGAGATATCCGCGTTTTCCCCTTTTTCTGCTATTTTGGGCGAGTTTTTAGCAGTTTTGTTCTGAACTTCTCTGATAAGGATTAAAGGCAATTTTTATTGCCTACAAAACCCCCTCCAAAGTTTTCAGACCTGAATCGGGCCGCATGGGGTCTGGAACACTTTGGATATGAAGACCCGTAAAGTGATCCCCGCTCAGATGGAGTGAGGAGCCCTCCAACAAGCTCGGTGAAGCTGACCTCTTCGTTCACAGCTGATGATCGCCTTCTATGATTTTGAGCAAACCCTCAGCTATCAACGGACTTGATTCGTCTTTACCAACTGCCGTTTGAGTTGGACTAGCCATGCTCTTGCCCTTAGCATGGTAAGTTGACGAGGAGTTTCTCTTAGGCTTAATGCTAAAATTTCTCCTCTATCCTTAGCCTTTCGAGGCGTTTGGATTAAGGGAGCAGTTTAACCTCATATACCAGTCGGAGGGCAGGAGCAGTTTAGACTCATGCACCAGTTGGAGTAAAGGGAACAGTTTATACTCGTATACCTGTTGGAGTCTAGGGGGAAGCTTATCTTAGGGCAAAGATGAAGACGAACCCTAATTTGTCTTCTCTTGGAGCAAAGACGAACCCTGAAGTAGCAGCACATCGCATAGTAGGCCACTATCAAACAACAACGCCTTTTATGGGAAAGACGGTGCTGGGAGGATCAAATCGTTCAGGGACGTATGAGTATGACGACTGATCGGACAACGTCATTTGCGGGAATGACGGTGTCGGCTATCAGAGGTAATCGTTAACGTGATAGGAATTGCCGCGATCGGAGCGACTTTGAGGACCTACCATCCTTTTGAAGAGGATTGGTAAGTTGATTTTGTCAGAGGTGTAGTGTTAACATGACAGTGGGAGTTTATTGCGATTTGAGCAACTTTATGGACCTACCATCCTATTGAAGAGGACTGGTAAGTTGATTTGTCAGAGGTGACCGTTAACATGACAGTGGAGGTCCCGCCATCCTATTGAAGAGGATTGACGGGGGATTGTGGCTTTGGTCCTAACTATCTGAAGGTTTGACCAAGTGGGAGTTTGATGCAGCCCACCTGAACTGCTAGTCTCGCCTGTTTCGAGCGGTTCGCCATAACCGGGAACCTGGCTCAAGAAGTGGGGCTCGCCTAAACCGTTTGGCTCGCCTGATTTGAGCAGTTCGCCGAAACTGGGAACCTGGCTCAAAGAGATGAGCTCGCCTAAACTGTTAGGCTCGCCTGATTCGAGCGGTTCGCCGAAACTGGGAACCTGGCTCAAAGAGATGGGCTCGCCTAAACTGTTAGGCTCGCCTGTTTTGAGCGGTTCGCCATAACCGGGAACCTGGCTCAAGAAGTGGAAGTATAGGGAATAGTTTAACCTCTTATACCAGTTGGAGGATCAGAAGAAGCAGTTTATACTCGTGTACTTGTCGGAGTGTTAAGGGAGCAGTTTAAACTCATGCACCAGTTGGAGTGTCAGAAGAAGCAGTTTATACTCGTGTACTTGTCGGAGTGTTAAGGGAGCAGTTTAAACTCATGCACCAGTTGGAGTGTCGAAGAACTATCAGAGGTGATTGTTAACGTGATAGCTTTGTAGGCCCGTCGTCCTATTGAAGAGGATCGACGGGAGATTGTCAGAGGTGTAGTGTTAACTTGACAAGATTGTCGCGATTAGAGCGACTATGTGGGCCCGCCGTCCTGTTGAAGAGGATCAACGGGGGAAATTTGGAGGATATGAGGGATCGGTCTCCACTACCAAGGCATCTTGGTCATCATCCCCTCGAAATTCATGCGGGTCTTCGTCACCCATATGCTTGAGCATGCTCTCGACTTGTTCTCCTTGGCGGAGTAAGTCTTTCCATGAGCGAGCTTCAACAGCGCCCATATTGGACAGAACGCTGATGGAGAGATTGTTCCGGCACATCTCGATGAGCGTGGCCTCGGAAACTCGATCGCGGGAATGCAACGATCGGTTTCTGAATCTCTTGACAAAGCTGCTTACAGACTCTGTCTTCCTCTGCTTCACAGTTAGCAGGGTGGCCATAGATACTTCTGTGTCATCATCGAAGAATCTGGCCACGAAGAGCCTTTCCATGTCCTTCCAGCAGGTGATGGACCCAGGCTCCAATCTGCGAAACCATTCAAAAGCGACCTCCTTGAGGGTACCAATGAACAGTCGAGTCATAATGGGATCGTTTCCCACTATGTGTCCAGTTTGCGCCTGGAAGTAGTAGATGTGCTGGGTAGGAGAACCCTTTCCATTGAACTGCAGGAGGTCCAGCGGCTCGAACTTTGCCGGGTAGGAGACCGCATCCCATTCAATTGGATACGGTCTGACAACCCCCAGCTTGTTCGCATGCTTCTGGAGCTTCAAGGCGTCGAGTTGACTTTGGAGATCGTCAAACCTCTTGTCTCTTGGGTTATGGCCCGAAGATGACGCTCCTCTAGATGAACACGGTAGGATCCTCACCCAGAAGGCTAAGTGTGCTTTGTGCGGCAAGATTTTTCAAGCTCATCATAAGAGCGGCACCAACCACCTCAAACGCCATTTAGATAACACAACAAAGGCCAGACTCATCAAGGTGATATCCGACAATCTATGATTTCTCAATCCTCCTCTTCTGATAGTCTCGGTAGTTGGAACTATGACGCCGCCAGAGCCAGGAAATGCGTAATCAGATTTATCATTCTTAAAAACCTTCCTTTTAAATTAGTAGAAGATGATGAATTTGAAGATATGTTTAGAGATGGTTTTTATCCTGCATTTAAAAAATTTTCTCGTCAAACCTGTCAACGTGATATTTTAAAATATTATCAGCAAGAACAAGAAAAAATAATTTCTTATTTTAAAAATTTAAACTGTAAATTTTCTTTAACTTCTGATATTTGGACATCTAGAGCACAAACTGGATATTTATGTATCACAGCACACTGGATTGATGAAAATTGGCAAATGTTTAAAAGAGTTGTTTCTTTTATTGCAATAGAAGAGTCACATACTGGTGCTAATGTTGCAAATTTAATAATTGAAGAACTTATGAAATTAGAAATTTCACAAAGAATATTTTCTCTTTCACTAGATAATGCAAGTAATAACAATGTAGCTGTTGATTTTATCAGATCATCTTTATCATTGCCATGTCATGGTGATCTTTTTCATATTAGGTACATCTGTCATATTTTAAATTTAATTGTTCAAAATGCATTTACTGAAATTAAACCCATGATAGAAAAGGTTAGAACAGTTGCTTACATGCATAGTGTTTCTGAACAAAGACTTAAAAGATGAAAACAATTTTGTAAAAGAAAAAATGTAAAGCCTAGAATAATTCCAAAAGATGTTGATCATAGGTGGAATTCCACATATGCAATGTTAAGTGTAGCAATAGAATATAAAGACATTATAACTGATTTTATAAACTATTATGCTTCTAGTTCTAGTTCTGGTAGCACTTATGGAATAACTGAAGATGAATGGACAGTTATATGTAATTTAAATAAAATGTTACAAGTTTTTTATGATGCTACCATGTTATTATCTGGCTGTTATTATCCAACCATTACTTTAGCTGCTTTACAAATTTTAAATATTCAAAATTTTTTTGATAAATATCGTTTGGATGCTACTTTTGGACCTATGGTTTTTGAAATGGAGAGCAAATTTAATAAGTATTTTAGGCCTATTCCTCATATTTTTGGTTTGGGGGTTCTTATTGATCCATGCTTGAAGGATATTGGCCTTCGAAGTTTGTTACAGTCATTGTATGGTGGACAGGTTATAGACTTAGATGATGGAACCACCCTGAATGCTACTACTCATCATTTACTTATTAGAAATTATTTTCAAACTTTATATGATGAGTATGCAGCTAGACATGGTGTAGCTGCACAACAGTCTGCAGCTTCGGTTTCTTCGAGCTCATCCCGAGCCCGAGGTAAAAGTGTAAGTTTTGATAGGTATGCAATGGTAGCCGAGCTAACTGGTGGATCTGGACTTGGATCGTCATCATTGGAGGTTTCTGAAATAGATGAATATTTTTCTGCTTCTTTAGTTAGATGTCAAGGAAATGCTTTAGATATTTTGCAATGGTGGAAAGTATATGGATCAGTTTCATATCCTATACTTTCCACCATGGTTCGTGACTTACTAACAGTGTAGGTTTCGACGGTAGCTTCGGAATCCGCCTTCAGCACAGTAGGTCGTTTGATCATCGATCATAGGACATGCTTGGATCCGTATACTGTACAAGCGGTGATGTGCTTACAAGATTGGTGGAGGTACGAGAAGCGAACGCAAGGCATCGATCGGATGGCTGGAATTAAAGATAAATTTGAAGAATTGGGACTAGCAGATAGATATAAAGAATATATTGTAATTTTTATATCTTAGCTTAAAATTTATAAAGAATTATTTTGGAAATAATTGCAAATGATAGTGATATAGGTGAGTAGGTGCCAACCTAGTTGGGATTTACTTATCTATTGTGATGCGATTAATTCCAAAATAAATTTGTACTTGTAATTTGTAAATGATTTATTAATTATTAATAAAGAATTTGTTTTTATTATTTTTTATTTGTAATTTATGTCATTTTAAGTAATTAATAAAATTATTGTTTTTATTATTTTTCTTGTCTTTTTTTATAATTTATAATTTAAATAACATTAAAAAAATATGGAAAAAAAATAAAAAAAAAGAAAATCACCCGGGCCAGCCCGGAACAAGGCCCAGTCGGGCCCGGGCCCGGATTTCCGGGCCGGGCCAGCCCGGGCCCGGATTTCCGGGCCGGGCCAGCCCGGCCCGGCCCGGATGGACAGGCCTATCTTCATTCTACCATCGAGTTTGAGTTTGCAGCTACCTTAGTTTCATTGAGAGATGTAGTTGATACATGGCATTGTCAATTGGGTCATTATGCTAGTAGAATCTTTGATAAGCTTAAGTCCAATGAGGCCATTGTTGTGGCCAATATGTTTGAGAATGAGTGTATTTCTTGTAGACTAGGACAATCGCATCAGATACCTTTTTATAATGTTGAGCACTCTTATAGCACTCCTCAACACTTTGTACATTCTAATGTTTAGCAATCACTTGTTCTATCTAATTTAGGATTTTGATACTATATTTTGTTGATGATTGCACTTGTTTACTAAAATATATCATATGAAAAATAAATCTAAGTTTTTCAATCATTTTTGTAATTTTCAAAATCTAGTTGAAAACATGCTTAACTACAAGATTAGGAAGTTCCAAAGTGATGATGGAACAAAATTTAATAACAAACTCATTCAAACAATATTTTTTGGGCAACGATATATATTTTCACAAATCTTGTCCCGAAACATCACAAAATGGTATGCAAGAGAGAAAGCATTGATACATAACTAAGATGCTCGAATATACTCTCAATTTTGGGTGGATGATGTATACACGACCATCTTTGTGATTAATAGATTACTTACTCCTATTTTAGATGGATCTCTCCATATGAAAATCTTTTCAAAATCCCTCTAGAATATGGATTTTTTCGAAGTTATTGATGCGAATGTTTTCTCAATCTTTCGGCACAAACAATGAATAAATTTCAAACAAGATCCGAACATTGCATTTTCTTAGGCTGATACGGGTGTATCTTCTTTCTTGCTTCGGGAGCTTAGCGATCCTCATGGGAGCTTGAGGATAGATGTTTCTTATGATATCTTAAGAATAGAAGCGTGGACGAAGTCGTTGAAGGCGGCAAAGACGGTCAAAACCAAGAAGACAACAGAAATCAGGAACTGGCACTCAGGCGCTGGTCGGTCGACCGGACCAAACTGGTCGGTCGACCGAAAACGTGCACGCGACGAGGATGTTTTGGCATTCTTTGTCCGACCGACCGTAGCACCTCTGTCGGTCGACCGGAAGCAGGGTTCGGTCGACTAAAGTTTTCTTTTGGTCGACCGATTACAGGGTAGCGCCAAGATGGCCTTTTCACCTCTCTGGCCAGTCGACCGCGGCATCTATGTCGATCGACCTGATCGGGTTTTCCAGCTCCGATTAGGATTCTGTTTTGATGTAATTTCCTGATTTGTTTGGACTGGTTATTTACAAGATTGCCATCTACGTTATTAGGGATATAAATAGGATTGTTTTAGGATTTCTTAGCAATCAGACTGTATTCTTAGAGAAGATAGAGAGAAGAGAAATTATAATCAAGTGATTAGGTTTTAGAGAGAATAGAGAGTTTGTTCGTTATTCTAGTGAGATTATGAGGGTGAGATTTTGTAATATTTGATTATTCATAATCTAGAGAAGATATTTTCCTTCGCCAATTGAATTGTTCTTGTGTTTTCTATCGTCTTCTTCTCAACCCACCTTTGGTAATTCCGCGACCAAGGGTGCTCGCACGGTGACTCATATCAGGTTGGTATCAGAGCGATCAGATCCTGAGAAAGGGGAATCCTGTGCATGGTTCTTACTCGATCGTAATACAAGAAGCTAGGAGAGATCCTTATTTTATTGGAGGGAGTCTAAAAATTAAGGAAGAAGAAGATGACTGAATGAGATAATTCAGCAAGACTTGATGCATTAGAGAAGCATATTGAGACAATAGGGTAGACGCTCACACAACTCGTAGGCCTCACCATGGGAAGGACAAAGAAGGGAAATCATCGCCAAAACCTAAGAAGAAACCTGTGGAGTCCGATGGAGAGAGGGAGAATTTAGATTCAGAAGAGGGTCGAGGCCGTCAAGACTGTTCAACGTTAATGGGGTATGGGTTCTTACCAGAATTGGAAAATAGACTTCAAGGTGGAGATTCCTATCTATGATGGGAGTGTCAACATCGAGAGGCTTGATTATTGGATCGAGCGGATGGAGACATATTTTGCCCTCTATGGATATTCATCCAATAAGAAGATCGTGTTCGTGACTTTGAAGCTTTCAGGGCATGCATTGACATGGTGGAAATCCTACTGTAAGTAGGAAAGGAAGGCGGTATCGTGGAACAAGTTCAAGGAGCTACTGAGGAAGCAGTTCTACCCTGTGGAATTCTTTGAGGAGCGTTGGTATAGGTGATACGACTTGCACTAAAGAGTCAATCAAACCATTCAAGAATACACGATTGAGTTTCAGCAACAGGCGATGGTCCTCAACATTGAGATGGAGGAGTACTCTGTCTTTATGAAGTATATGGCGGGATTGAGCGATTACATCCGGAAGGAGATGAAGCTATTCACGGTGGAGTCTCTTGTAGAGGCGAGCGTGGAGGCTATTGCCATCGAAGGCAAGAAGAAGAAGAGCAACGAGGCAAAGGGAGATGCAAATAAAGTTGGAGGCGAGTCTAGTGGTTCTCAATCTAAGGAGGAGAAGAAGAAGGGTGATCCAGGGAAAGCAAGGCTGATTTGTAGTCATTGCGAGAAGACAAGATATATAGCTGATCGGTGCTGGGAGAAATATCCTCATCTCAAGCCAAGAGGGTTAAAAAAGGAGCAGAAAAAGACATATATGATAGTTCAGGGTCTGAAAGAAGTTCCCGGGATGACAGAGCCCAATAGCAGTCTCAATCTTATGGCAGGAAAACATGCCACGACGGAGGAAGACCCAGGGAGCAGCTCTTTGTTCTTAAGTTGCAAGTGAAGACCAGTTTGGTAGATGCCATAGTTGATCCAGGCAGCGAGAAGAATTTGATATCTGATGCCTTGGTTCAGAAGCTAGGTCTGAAGACAGTCAAGCATCTAAAGCCCTATCCATTAGGGTGGATTCAAAAGGAGACGAGATTGAGTGTAGTTGATCAATGCACTTTCAGATTTATGCTCCATGAGTCGTATATTAACGAGGTCACATGTGACATAGTTCCATTAGATGTTTGTCAGGTTATACTGAGCAATCCCTATTTGTGGGATAGATACGCGATCTACGAGAGGCAGACTCAAAAGTACACATTCACCAAAGATGGTGAAAAATTTATATTTTGTTCGGCGTCTCTTCCAATGGAGACAAACTTAGGGACGGTAACGCGAACGAAGAGGCTAGTGAATACAAGCAAGAAGTTTGTCTCGCTGTGCATTAGATCTTATGAGGAGCCACTAAAATAGAGTTACAAATTGAAGTGGAATGTGACTACGACAAGACGCGGGACAAAGGAGTCATTTCTGATCGGACGTCAAGACTAGATTCCTAGCAAGGCCAAGTGGTTCAGAAAAGAAGGAGGGGCTTGAGAGTTCCCTCAGCTAATGTTCTAACTTGAACGAGACTTTAAGTTCCTAAAGGGGAGCGATGATACGAGTGTGTCTTCTTTCTTGCTTCGGGAGCTTAGCGATCCTCATGAGAGCTTGAGGATAGATGATTCTTATGATATTTTGAGAATAGAAGCGTGGACGAAGTCGTTGAAGGTGGCAAAGGCAGTCAAAACCAAGAAGACAAAAGAAATCAGGAACTGGCACTCAGGCACTGGTCGGTCGACCGGACCAAACTGGTCGGTCGACCGGACCAAACTGGTCGGTCGACCGGACCAAACTGGTCGGTCGACCGAAAACGTGCACGCGACGAGGATGTTTTGGCGTTCTTTGTCCGATCGACCATAGCACCTCTGCCGGTCGACCGGAAGCAGGGTTCGATCGACCGAAGTTTTCTTTTGGTCGACTGATTACAGGGTAGCGCCAAGATGGCTTTTTCACCTCTCTGGCCGGTCGACCGCGGCATCTATGCTGGTCGACCGGATCGGGTTTTCCAGCTCTGATTGGGACTTTGTTTTGACGTAATTTCCTGATTTGTTTGGATTGGTTATTTACAAGATTGTCATCCACGTTGTTAGGGATATAAATAGGATTGTTTTAGGGTTTCTAAACAATCATATTGTATTCTTAGAGGAGATAGAGAGAAGAGAAATTATAATCAAGTGATATGGGTTTAGAGAGAATAAAGAGTTTGTTCGTTATTCTAGTGACATTGTGAGGGTAAGATTTTGTAATATTTGATTCTTCATAATCTAGAGAATGTATTTTCCTTCGCCAATTGAATTGTTCTTGTGTTTTCTATCGTCTTCTTCTCAACCCACCTTTGGTAATTCCGTAACAAAGGGTGCTCATACGGTGAAGGCTATGCTCCTCATTGTAAGGGTTACCGATGCTTTGGTCATGTCATTGGTTGCGTGCATGTTAGTCGCCACGTTCAATTTCAAGAGCACAATTTTTCATATTCTGAAATTGTTGTCAACAAGTCTCACCACACCTCTCCACTACTTTTTAAGTCACTGCTTTCACTATAACTCACACATGCTCCAATCAATCCATGACGCTCCTCATTTCATTACCCAATCCCTCTAGACCAATACCTGGATGTCCATACTTATGGTCTCCTTTAGTCACAAGGCTTACTCAACAAAATCCACACTTCACCAATCCACATTTAAAGACACAGCCCCCTCAGTAGACAATTCCCTATTAGGAATCGTAACAATTGTAGAGTCGCTCTCCCGTGCCTCATGCCTCCAGTGCCCACCCGATGCTTCCTCTACACATACCGCCCCCACCCTGATCGAGCATTGTTCCAGCATCTATGGCTACAGCTACGTACACTCTACCTACTACTTTGATAGGCAACATTCATCCATTGCAGACACGATCAAATTAAGTCGGTTATAATCATGTCATACAACATTTTATTATTACGCACCACTTATACTGACATAGAGCTCATTAGTTTTACACAAGTGTCAAAAGATTCTAAGTGGCAACAAGCAATGGCTGAAGAATTTAATGCACTCATCAATGATAGCACATCGAAATTGGTCTCGTTTGATAAATAGAAAATTTTGGTCAATGATAAGTTGATTTACAAAATAAAATACAATTCGGATGGTTTTGTTGAAAGGTAGAAAGCTAGGTTGGTTGCTCAATGTTTTCATTAGCAAGCCAGCATTAACTTTCATGAAACTTTTAGCCATGTTGTTAAACCAACTACAGTTCATCTTGTTCTCTCTTTATCTTTCTCTTGTGGTTGGATAATTTGACAACTTGATGCTAAAACTACCTTTCTTCATGGTGTTCTAATTGAAAGAGGTCTATATGAAATAATCTTATGGTTTTGTTCATCCTCATTTTTCAAGTCATGTTCACAAACTAAACAAAGCTATTTACAGGATACAATAGACCCCTTAAACCTATTTTCACAAATTCAATAATTTTCTTCTCTCCCTTGGTTTTCATTGTAGGCAAACTGATGCATCCATGTTCAAAAATCGAAGAGGTTCACATATTCTTATTCTTCTCTTGTATTTTGAAGACATAGTTCTTACTAGAAATTCACCTCCTCTTATCCATTGCTAGGCGTGTCCATCCGGGCAGGCCCGACCCGGCTAGGCCCGGAAATCCGGGCCCGGGCCGGGCAAAACGGGAGCCCGGGCCCGGACCCGGACCCGGGCCCGACCGGGCCGGGTTCCGGGCCGGCCCGGTTTATTTTCTTTTTAAAAAATTTTTTATCAAAATTTTTTAATTTTATTTAAATTTTAAATTATACAAAAAAAAGACAAAAAAATTAATAAAAAATAAATTTTTTATTAATCACTTAAAATGACATAAATTACAAATAAAAAATTATAAAAATAAATTTTTTATTAATAATTAATAAATCATTTACAAATTACAAGTATAAATTTATTTTGGAATTCATCGCATCGCATCATAATAAATAAGTACATCCTAACTAGGTCTTTTTAAATTTCTTTTCTTTTCTTTTCTTTTGATAAAAAAGGCTAAAAATTAGTTTAATATTATTATATTTTATGTAATTATGTATTAGTATATACTTACAAATTATTATGTAACTATATATTATATATACATATATTATATGTAAATATATTGTATATATTTATAAGTTATAACTTGAGAGAGAGAGAGAATCGCATAAGTAGCCGTTTCCCATTGGGCCAATGGGGAAGAAGTAGCCGTTGTAATATACTATACTTATATATACTTATATACTAAGAGAGAACACACACACACACACACACATATTATACATATATAAGAGAGAGTATACTTATATATACTAAGAGAGAGAGTATATTAGTATATATATATATAGACACATATATTATACATATATAAGAGAGTGTATACTTATATAAGAGAGAGTATACATATATAAGAGAGAGCATACTTATATATACATATATACTAAGAGAGAGTATATACATACATACATACATACATTATACATATATAAGAGAGAGTATTCTTATATATACTTATATAAGAGAAAGTATACTTATATATACTTATATATATATATATATATATATATATACACACATATATTATACATATATAAGAGAGTGTATACTTATATATACTTATATAAGAGAGAGTATACATATATAAGAGAGAGTATACTTATATATACATATATACTAAGAGAGAGTATATACATACATACATACATACATTATACATATATAAGAGAGAGTATTCTTATATATACTTATATAAGAGAAAGTATACTTATATATACTTATATATATATATATAAGAGAGAGTATACTTATATATACTTATATACTAAGAGAGATGTAGGATCTGAAATAGATACACTAGAACACTAGAGGGGGGCGGGATAATGTTTTTTAAAATTTATGCAAAGTAGATTATAAATTACAAAGAAAAATGGCAATCTCAGAAATTCACAAACACAAACACAAAGTTTTATACTGGTTCCACCAATCCGGTGTACATCCAGTCCACAAGCAAATCCCGCTTGAGAGTTTCCACTATGATTTTGAATAAACTTACAAAATCAAAAGCAAACCTGACCAATTTGCAAGACCCTACAAATTGTAACACCAATTGACAAACACCTTGCCAATTTATACACCAATCTCTAAACCAAGAGATTAACACCTCTCACAAACCGAGAGAACTTTTGAAGCAACAATTTCGATTCCTATAAGCCTTGATTTGTAATGTAGTGTAGTAGTGGCTTAGGAATAATTCTAACTTCTGTAAATTGCCTAAATAATAAGTATTTGAATAATGTTCAAAGGCAATTTTAGAAACTTTTATTTTTCTTTTATTAAATATTTGAAAGAATTCCTTTGGCTTCATGGGCTTCATTTCTTCACTAAATTAAGGGCTTTTTGTTGAGAGATTGGAGTTTGAGATTTATTCTTCATTAACCTACAATTAAAGATAAAAACAATTATTAATAGTATATTTATTCATATAAAATAGATCATGAGGGTATAAAACTATAATAAAATGAGATTATCAAATACCCCCATACCTAAACTCTTGCTAGTCCTCTAGCAAAGAAAATAAAAAGAAAATTCTAACTCATTTTCGTAGGAATCACAGTTGTATTTAGCGCATACAATAAGCTTTTAAACCCCTAGGTTACCCTAGTGGACGAGTTGTAGTCTCGTGAGGGTTTGCAGTAATTATACCCACAAAATTCGGTCAATCTTGCCAAGTTAAATAAGTTAGTAAATAACTAATTTTCCTTGATATATTTAGACATTCTAATTGAAGCTAGTTAATAATCAAGAAAACGTTTTTATATATAACTCCAATATAAATTCCTTAGAAAATCTTTTTCATTATAGCAATACAAAACCAAGTCAAATCTTAGAGATTTAATTTAAAAAATTTGAAAAGAACATGCTAACTCTTTGTTTTAAATAACTTTCAAATCTCTTGATCAAAAATTATTTTTTAAGACCATATATACGAAACAACAATATATATAAAAAATGGTTAGTGTTATGGATATATATGTATATTTTTTTCACTCTTTAATTCTTGGTGATTGTTTTCTATTTTAACGGGCTTTCTAAGTGATCATTTAACGAGTTTTGGGCCAATGAATCCCAACCCAATTGGGCTTAGGTCATTAAGTATAAAAATACTCCTTGGGCTTAGTCAACTTCGGCTTTATAAGATAGAATCACCTTGAATTTAAGAGTTTTTTTTGTGCCCATTTTTCACACTCTTCTTTTATAAGGTTAGTTTTTTTTTAATATATATGTGTGTAGGTATATATAGTCTAAAAAAAATTGTGTAAATCAAGATATCTTAAAAAAATATTTTCAACTCTAAGTTAAGCATGCAAAAATTTCATTAATTTTAATTAAAAATCTAAGACTTAAGACTTAAGTAAAGTATACTACTTGAAAAATCATTTCTTAAGAATTTTATTTGGAGTTATCATAAAAGGTAAACTTGAGTATGTCACTAACTAGAGATTAGAAAATTTAAAATCTATCAATTAGATCAATTATTACTTAACTCTATTAATTTGGCAAGTGACAATATTTTTATTATTTTTTTAGAAAAAGGAGAAAAAAATGCAACTAAAAAGGTGAAATAAAGGAAAAAAATAACTAATTCCCACCCCCACACCTAAATTTTGCATTGTCCTCAATGCAAATTCGCTGATGCTTTAGGATTTTCTATCTCGACAGCCCCATGTGGAAAAACTTGTTTGACAAAAAATGGACCTGTCCATCTGATCTTAATTTTCCAGGAAAAAGTACAATTTTGAATTGTACAATAAAACTTTCTGTCCTGGAGAGATTTTTTCGTAAAATTGATTTATCATGAAAAATTTTGGTTTTCTCTTTGTAAATTTTTAAGTTTATGTATGCATCATTTCTAATTTCTTCCAACTCATTTATTTTTTTTAAGTTTATGTATGCATCATTTCTAATTTCTTCCAACTCATTTATTTGGAGCAATCTGTTCTTACATGCCGAGTCTGAATCAAAATTTAACTGTGTTCTTACATGCCGAGTCTGAATCAAAATTTAACTGTTTTATCGCCCACATTGCTCGATGTTCCAACTCCACAGGTAGGTGACAAGCTTTTCCAAATACTAGTATGTATGGTGACATCCCCAAATTGGCCTTGAAAGCTGTTCTATATGCCCACAGAGCATCACATAATTTTATGGCCTTGAAAGCTGTTCTATATGCCCACAGAGCATCACATAATTTTACAGACCAATTTTTTCTGTTATGATTAACTGTTTTTTCTAAGATTTGTTTGATCTGCCTGTTTGTGACCTCTACTTGTCCACTGGTTTGGGGGTGATAAGGAGTTGACAATTTGTGTGTGATAGAATATTTCCTCATCAAAGCTTCAAAAGAACGGTTACATAAATGTGTACCGTTGTCACTGATGATCGCTCGGGGTACTCCAAACCGTGCAAAAATGTTCTCTTTTAAAAACTTGACAATGACCTTGTTGTCATTAGTTTTGCAAGCTACCGCCTCAACCATTTTTGACATGTATTCAACGGCTACTAGAATCTAAACATTTTCACAGGAATTTGGAAATGGTCCCATGAAATTGATACCCCACAGATCAAAAAGTTCAATGGATAAGATGGGTTATAAGGGCATCATATTTCTTCTAGTGACATTCCCTAAAAGCTGACAGCGGTTGCAGGTTTTGCAAAACTCGAATGAATCCTTGAAGAGAGTGGGCCAATATAGCCCAGACTGGAGAACTTTTTTAGTTATTTTTCTCGGGCCAAAGTGGCCCCCACATGCTTGTTCATGACAAAAAGATAGAACACTCCTAGTTTCTTCCGTGGGAACACACCTCCTAAAGATCTGATCAGGACAGTATTTGAACAGATATGGATCATCCCAGTAAAAGTATTTTACTTGGGAGAGAAAACGGGATCTATCCTGTTTGGACCAATGAGAAAGGATCTGGTTCATGACTATGTAATTCACAATGTCAGCGAACCATGGGACAGATTGGATTTGTAGGAGTTGTTCATCAGGAAAATGCTCATTGATCGGAACGGTTGATGTTGGTGCGTTCGGTAATTGAGAAAGGTGATCTGCTACGGGGTTCTCTGTTCCCCTTCTGTCAAGAATTTGGATGTCAAACTCTTAAAAAAGGAGAATCCATCTAATGAGCCGTGCTTTAGCATCTCTAAGGCAAAGACTACAGCTAAAAACTCTTTGATCAGTGAAAACTTTGGTTAAGGAACCGATGAGGTAGGACCTGAATTTTTCTAAGGCAAAGACTACAGCTAAAAACTCTTTCTCTGTGACAGAGTAGTTTTGCTGGGCATCATTCAGAGTCCTACTGGCGTAGTAGATCACATGCGGTTTTCCATCAAACCGTTGTCCTAAAACAGCTCCAATCGCAGAATCAGATGCATCACACATCAGTTCGAATGGTAAGGTCCAGTCCGGTGCATGAATGATAGGAGCTGTGGTTAGCTCCTTTTTCAGATATTCGAAAGCTTTGAGGCAGTCGGGGGAGAAGACAAATGATGTATCCTTGGCTAAGAGATTGGTCAAGGGTCTAGCAATTTTGCTGAAATCCTTGATGAAACGTCGGTAAAAACCAGCATGACCAAGAAATGATCTGACATCTTTGACAGTTTTGGGAGGAGGGAGATTGGAAATGAGATCTACCTTAGCTTTGTCCACTTCGATTCCCCTATTGGAAACTACATGTCCTAAGACAATGCCTTGTTTGACCATGAAATGACATTTCTCCCAATTGAGAGTCAGGTTTTTCTCCCTACACCGTTCTAGGACCAGTTTAAGATGATGCAAACATTGGGAAAATGTGTCACCAAAAATGGAAAAGTCATCCATGAAAATTTTGAGAAATCGCTCTACCATGTCGGAAAAAATACTGATCATGCAACGTTGGAATATGGTCAGTGCATTACACAGGCCAAAAGGCATGCGTCGGTATGCGAATGTTCCATACGGGCAAGTGAATGTGGTTTTCTCCTGATCTTCTGGAGCGATAGGGATTTGATTGTAACCTGAATATCCATCCAGGAAATAATAGAACTCGTGTCCTTCTAAACGCTCTAACATTTGATCAATGAAAGGAAGAGGGAATTGATCTTTCCGAGTGGCTAAGTTGAGTTTTCTGTAGTCAATACAAACTCGCCATCCAGTTTGGATTCGAGTGGGAATCAGCTCATTAGCCTCATTTTGGATCACGGTGATCCCAGATTTATTTGGAACAACTTGGACCGAACTCACCCATGAACTATCAGAAATAGGATAAATTATCCCATGATCGAGATATTTCAGAATGTCTTTTCTAACGGCTTCTTTCATTACTGGGTTTAACCTACGTTGAGCATCTCTAGTAGGTTTGGCATCATCTATTAAATGGATTCGGTGTTGAACAATGGTTGGACTAATCCCTTTGATATCAGCCATTGTCCATCCAATGGCTTCCCTATTCTCTCTTAAAACATCTAAGAGAGCTTCCTTTTGGCTGGTAGTTAATTCAGAAGAAATGATAACGGGTAAAGACTCGTTCTCCCCTAAGTAGGCGTACTCTAGATTTTCAGGTAGAGGTTTGAGCTCTAGCTTAGGGGGTTCCTCCACAGATGGGCGAAGCTGGACTCGGGGTTCTATCTCCAAAGGTTCTTGTTGCCAGCCAACAGTAGAAACATGATTGACCAGCGGTTCTATCTCTTGTTCATCATCAGAAAGCTCCTCAATCATTAAATCAAATGCATTTGAATCAGACTCACACTCTCCTTCTTGTTGTTCACTGGATATTCCTTGAATAAAATTCTCTTCCATGGGTTCATCAGATGGATCACTAGGCTGTCTCCCTAAGTTGAAAATATTGAGGTCAACAGTCATATTCCCAAAAGATAGTTTCATCTGACCGGTTCTACAATTTATCAAAGCATTTGAGGTGGCTAAGAACGGTCTTCCTAGAATGACGGGGATTTGACTTTTGAGATTAGAAACGGGCTGCGTTTCCAAGACAATAAAATCAACAGGGAAAATAAACTCTCCAACTTTGATCAGAACATCCTCTACCTCTCCTTTAGGAATTTTTACAGATCTATCGGCTAACTGTAGAGTGCATCTTGTCGGTTTAAGTTCTCCTACACCTAGCTGTTGATAGACCGAATAAGGAAGGAGGTTGACGTTGGATCCTAAGTCTAGAAGTGCCTTATCAATGTGAGTGTTACCTATGACGCATGGAATTATGGGACAACCAGGGTCCTTGTATTTCAACGGCATGGGTTTTGAAAAAATTTCATTGAGGTTGGCAGCTAAGAAGACTTTCTTGGGGACATTGGTGGTTCTTTTCTTAATGCATAAGTCCTTCAAGAACTTTGCATAAGAAGGGATTTGTTCAATTGCATCTAGGAGAGGGATGTTTATCTTGACCTGTTTAAATGTTTCTAGGATTTTCTCAACCTGCGGGAGATTTTCCTAGGTTTGAGTCTATCTGGAAAGGGGGCAACGGGCCTATACCTATCTAGATCAGGCTCAATCTCTAGTTCAGCATTTTGGTCATCGGAAGGAATTGCTGTTGGCCTTCTTGTTTTGATGATGTTTAACAAACAATTTACCACTAATGTTGTTTGTCTAGTATTTGTGTTTTCCTATGTATTGTAGACAAACAACGTTATTGGAGGTTGGATGGATTGCGCCTTAACGTTCATATCAAATGGAGGTTGGCGGAATGTCGGTGAAGCCTTACAATTCAAAGTTAAAGATCAAGTTCAAGCTTCATCCGCGAGATTACCAAGTCAAGTATATTGAAGACCAATCAAGCTTGGGTAATTTAGTTTAGGAATTTATATTATGTGTGTTAGTACTTTAAGCTCAATCATACACACACATACACGTTTTAGTTTTGTATATATATAGTTATATATATACATATATGTTTTGGTTTGATAGTTTTCAAGTTTTACTATGAAACAAATGAATAGAATTGGAAAATACTATTTTGTTTCATGTTTATATGCCTATATATGATTTCACCTTTAACAAGCTTATTTTGATAAAATACTACATTCATTGTTTATAGACTTCATAACAATAGTTTACATCTTTCTTCAAGTCTATAAAACCATTTTGTAAAGTTTCAAAAGTTAGTTTAGCCAAAATATCAAAATTCACATGTTTACATTTTCGTGTTTTGGACTATCTTGCAAAATGATGATACTTTTCATGTGGGAAGTCCTTTTTCGAAACAGTCATTGTAGCATGTTTATTATCATGTCTACTATCATTCCCCAAAGTTTTACATTTTTTGGAATTTATTTGATATTTTTAAACAGCATTTTAAAATCAGCAAAACAGTTTTGAATATGTCAGTTTTCGGTCGACCGAACCGGTCGACCGAACCTGAGTTCTCGTGTTCACTGGGCGACAGAGAGTCTGTCGGTCGACCGGTCCGGTCGACCGATGAAATTTTCCGGTCGACCGATGAAATTTCCGGTCGACCGACAGTGACTTTTTCAGCTTCCAACGGCTAGTTTTATTACCGTTGCTTTGGGCTGTTTTTGTCTTTTTGTTTGGGTTTTTGGCTGAGTTGTGAGAGGGTATAAATACCCCATTGCTGATCTCTTCTCAAGTATCTAAGAATGTTTTAAAAGAAGTTTTTAAACAAGTTTTTAACAAGGGTTCAAGTGTGTTTAAGGGTTTATTTTTGTTTGTGAAGAAGTTTTCACAAGTGGAGGAGACCATCTTCTTGTTTGGGCTTCAATCTCCATCTCTCCATCTTGTTATTCAGAGAAGAATCTCTAAACTCATTTCTAGCTATTTATTATTTTGTTTATAATTTCTATATGCTAGATTTTAATTGAGTTTAGTTTTGATTTTGATTTCACTCATTGTTTACACACACCCACTTGAGCTTATTGTATTTGCATTCATAATATATTAGGGTTGTGAGAGTTGTAACATTGAGTGTGGGCTTTTATTGTGTTCTCATCCATATTAGAGAACAATTTATATTTGTTACGTTGTGAGATTGTTAGGTTTTCGGTGAGCTAGAAACCGAGTGTGTTGTGAAGTCTTCGGTGAACTAGAAAACCGATTGTGAGGAGTGACGTTGATCGGTGAGCGTTGAAAACCGATACTGTGAGGTGTAAACGTTATTCGGGTGAACGTAGAAAACCCGGTTGTGATAGTGGATTTCTCCCCGGGAGTGGGGAGCGGAGACGTAGGACGGAAGGTCCGAACTCCGTGATCATATTGCTTGTTTGAGTGTGCTTTGGCGTTCATTCATATTTATGTTCATATCTTATATCGCCATTGTGCATTGCTCATTACTATATCATCCACTATCTTATTTAGATTGTTTATCCTTGTGTAGTTTATATATCCTTGCATATATATATTCATCATATAGGATATATCTCATTATTTATATTGCTTATCCTAGCTTACATATCTTGTTATATTTCAGGATAACTTGTTAATTAATTTTAATTGGTATTTAAATCGGATTAGATTAGCATAAGACCCTAATCACCCCCCCTCTAGGGTCTAACAATTGCTTCATCAGAAGGAGTTTGTTGGATGGGAGAAGGGGTTTGATCCGGTGGCATTCTAACTTGGTTGTCTATTTGTTTTCCTGATCGCAGTGTGTGAACTGCATTCACATGAGCTGAATAGGATGAACTGGATCCATTGTCTTTAGGGTTTGCAACAGATTGACTTGGGAATTTTCTTTTTTCTCTCTCACTCACGGCAGTGGCTAGTTGCCCAAGTTGGGTTTCTAACCGGGCTATGTCTTGAGTGTTCGAGTTGAGCACTTGGCCGGTTGTTTGCATGAAAGAATTTAGAGTGGTGGATGACTGGGTCAACATATTGGTCGTTTGTGCAGAAGCTTTGATCATAGCTTCTAAACCCTTTTCTAAGACACTTAAACGTTTGTCATTATCAGAATTTGAAGGATTTGTAGACTGGCAAGGATGAGGATGTTGGGTTGGAAAAACTGGGTTAGCTTGTTGAAAATTGTTTGGTGCGTTGAATGGGACAGTGTTTCCCCTAGGGAATTGTTGGTTCGACGCGGGAATGAAGTTTTGGTTTCCATGAGAATTTTCTTAGTTCCAAGCAAAGTTTGGATGATTTCTCCAACCTGGATTGTAGGTTGGAGAAAATGGATCATTTCTAGGGCGCTGGAATGCAGCGTTCATCTGTTCTAAAGCATGGTTGTTTCCTAGGAGAGGGCATTCCTCTGAAACATGGGTAGAATACTGACAGTTATGACATCCCGGGGTAGAAACATGATTGATTTGAGCTGGAGCTCGTTCCTTAACTTCTAAGGCTTCTAACCTCCGCAGAATCGTCGCCATCTTTGCTTCAGAAGCAATGTTTGACTCTAGAGAAAGACCACTAGACTTAGATTAGGGAACAGATGAAACCCTGTCATCACAGTCAAATGAAACTCTGTCATCACATTTTTCCCACTGCATTGTTTTCTCAGATATACTCTCTAGAAATTCCCAAGCTTCATCTGCGTTTTTTCTCATAAAATCTCCCTGAGACATCGATTCTAAAGATGTTTTTGAAGAATAGTCCAATCCTTCATATATGACTTGGCACAATCGCCATTTTTCTAGACCGTGATGAGGACATTGGATTAAAAGATCTTTAAATCGGTTAAAATATTTCCAGAATGTCTCTCGCGGGATAATTTTGAAGTTTTGAATACTGTTCCTAAGCTTTACCGTTTTATGAATAGGGAAAAATTTCTTGAGAAAAACGGTGACAAATTCCTCCCAAGTTGAGATAGAATTTATCGGTAAGCTGTACAGCCATTTTTTAGCTTTGTCTTTAAGGGCAAATGGAATAAATCTGAGCTTAATTGTATCTTCGGTTAATTCTCTCATTTTAATCATAATACACACTTCCTCAAATTCCGAGATAAAAATATATGCATCTTCTGTTTCATTACCTAGGAATTTGGGAAGCATGTTTATGTAATGCGGTCTAAGCTCAAAATTTGCTCCATTTGCTTCGGGGAGCCTTATGCAAGATGGAATTACATTTCTGATGGGGTAACACATATCCTAAAGGACGGGTTGATTTTCCATTTCTTGAATTGGTTCAATACGGATTAAACGATGAGAATTATCCCGAACCCAAGTTTGCATACACCAAACCAATTTTTTTTATTTTTAAGGAAATAAAGAAAATTAGATTTTTTTTTATATGAAAAGATAAAGAAAAAGAAAAATCCTAACTAAAACAAATCAAAGCAATCACTTTTCAATCAACTCTAATTCTAGGGTTTAGCCTAACTCAACTAGACCAGCTCCTAACCAAAAACTCCTACAGTAAAAATATTAAAGTTTTACCTAGGTAAGGATAGTACTAGAGGGTGATCAAAGATCAAATAAGTACCTCTTTCCTTGCGGAGCGCTTTACACAACCCCTAAACCTTACCTTAGACACCAACTAATCTGAGAAAACTTAAACCGGTTCACTTAAGGATTTCTTGTTCCTTATTAAGCTCGAATCCTTAGGGGCCAACATCTAATGAGTTTTAGAAGGCTTGAGTTTGTGAAGTGAGGAATTAGTGATTTGTGGGCTAAGGAAAGGGTGATGAAATCCCTTACCTTATCTTGATTTGGGTTTTGCCCTTAAGAATGTTTTAAGTGTGTGCCAAATCAAGTGCTACAATCACTTTGGTGAATTCCTACACTATATGAAATGCAACCCTAGAAATTAAAAACGACTAAAAAGGATGATAAAAAGAAAATCTTTATATTTTTTAATTATGGTCAATAACAATCAAATGTGAGAAGGAGGAACATTGTTTGAGTTTATTATCTTGTTAGTTAATGTTCAAGTGAAAGGTGGATTTTATTATGGCCAACAAAAATAATTTTTTTAAAATCCCAATTGTCTCTAATTGTGAAGCTAGCTAAAGAGGTGGAATTAAAAACTAGAAAGAGGACTTACCCGAAGCAATTCTCTAAGTTCTTGATCTTCAATCCAAGACTTTCAAGCTCCAAGTGGTTCCTTCACAAGAAAAACACACAAGTTAAAGAACCAAAATAATAAAATCCTATTTTAGCACCTTCCCCGGTAACGGCGCTAAAAACTTGATGCAGCATAATTATGTACCAAAATTACAAGTGCATAATTGATCAAGTTATAGTATAAAAAGTTATCGATCTCACGAGGAAGGTGATTTTAAGAGATTATTAGAATATGTTCTTATATTGTGTGCGTGACAAAAATAGGATTAAAGAATAAGTGTGATTATGGAGAGAGATATGATGAGTGGTTGTTTTGATTTATGTGCAAGTAACAATAAATTGAATTTTAGAGAAAGAAATAAGAATCAAAGAATAAATGAAATCACAAGGCAAGAAAGAAGAATGAATAAAATCAAGAAATAAAACCAAGAATGAAAAGAAAGTTTAAGAAGGTCAAGATGGAGGATTAAAAAGATGTAAGAAATCTAGAATATAATCCACTAGCTAATTTTAATTACAAAATACAAACTATTCTCTTTTTATCATAATTCAACTTAGATTTATTAAGCATAGACTATCAAACCATTTAAGGAAAGTATAACCTATCAAATTATCATCTAAGTCAAAATTACTATTCATGATAAGAACAACAAGAAGATAATAATCCTAGAATTCATAAGCATAACCTATCAAACCATTTAAGATAAGTATAGATTATCAAATTCGTCTTCTACCGATTAGTTCTCTAGTTGATTATCCTAAACATGAATATTTTAAGTAAAAGAGAATAATTCATACAATATAAAGAAAATTAGACTAGTTTTATGCAATTCTAAGATTCCTACAAGAATTAATTTCACATCTCAAGAAATAAAAACAAGAAGAAAAAGAACTAATTACAAAAATAAAAATCTAAACTATGAACAAGAAATAAATCTAACTACAAAGAATAAAAATCTAAACTACAAAATAAATTACAGAAATTAAATGCAAGAAAATAAATCTACTCTACAAATTAAAGTGCAAAAAGAAATAAAAAAGACAAGAAAATAAATCTACACTATAAGTATGAATGTAAATCTAACTAATAAGCAATAATAAAGAAATTACAAAAAAAATAAAAGAGGAAAATAAAAAAAATGCAAACCTTCAAATTGTTCTTCATCTCCATCCTCACCATTCAACAAAGAGGAGAAAATAAAATTTAAAGAGGAGAAAAATTATTATTATTAATTGCAACAAAAGTTATAATTTTTGGAAGGCCTTCTCAATTAAGAGTAGCCCTCCTATCTAAATGGAGTTACAAAATTTTTCACACCTCTAACCTCTCACTCTCTACCCCTATTTATAGTAAACATCAGTGAATGAGAGCCATTGGATTGAAATCTTATCTAAAAATAACAAATTTTAGCCTTAGATTCGTAACTAATTGCCCAGTGTATCGATACCAGCATCGATAGGGGTATCGATGCTGGCATCGATACGGGCATCGATGCGGGCATCGATACGGGCATCGATGCGGGCATCGATGCCCCCATCGATGCTGGCATCGATGTCAAGCTCTCTTCTTTTGCTGCCCGCAGAATTCTTCTTCTATTGGATTTTAGGCTTGGACAATGGGCTTTGCTTGTACTTTTGGGCTTCAACATTTGGACTTTGGCATTTTCTCTTGATTTTCCACTTGGGCTTTGATTTATTTCTTCATTAAATATTTGAAAGCATTCCTTTGGCTTCATGGGCTTCATTTCTTCACTAAATCAAGAGTTTTTTGTTGAGAGATTGGAGTTTGAGATTTATTCTTCATTAACCTGCAATTAAAGATAAAAACAATTAATTAGTGGTATAATTAAAGATAAAAACAATTATTAGTAGTATATTTATTCATATAAAATAGATAATGAGGGTATAAAACTGTAATAAATTAGTAGTATATTTATTCATATAAAATAGATAATGAGGGTATAAAACTGTAATAAAATATGATTATCAAACACAAATAAAGATTCCTGCACATAGTATTACTGTTAGAGGATCAAAGTTAGGATCTCTAATAGGCTCTCCTTTGCTCAAGTCAATTAATTATATATTGAGTAGTTTTTAAGATACTGAAATTAGAGAGTATTCTCTAGTTCTAATTGTTCATACCTTCATGTAGAAGAAAGGACCCTATTTATAGGAATCTTTAGGGGCTACTTGCTAATTTGACTTGGTCGGTGTGAGCAGTTTGATCAAGTGGCTTTGTACATATATCGATCGCAGTACATGCAAATCCCCTTACGTTTAATGAGACAACGATAGGGAGATTGAGGTGCCGAGGAGTCATTATGACTCTGGCGGGGGAAGGGCTCACAATGACTCTAGCCATACATTAAATATGATGGTGAATGGGTTACATAGCTAGGGTTGATGAAGTTGGTAGGTCAACTCATCCTTTGAGTCATTCCATAATGAAGTTGAGGGAGGGATCTCATTCATCTTGGAATTTCTGACTCCTTGAGTGGATCCAGCCTAGAAGTGTTATTCTTGGTCCAGATCGAGAGTCCAACTTAAAGACGCCATTCGTCTCGGATTTGTCTCTAAATTACGTCGGTCGTGTGCATATCGGGGTCGAGTTCCTTGACAGGGAGAGGTCGAACAGCTGAACATGACATGTGTATGTCTTAGGGGGGTTCATTATACTTAGTGAATTTCGGGGTACAATAGTAACGTGTATTATAGGGGTGCAAGGGACCGAATCAATGAAAAACTAAATTCAGGGGGATTTTGGCTTTTGACTTCTTAACTCGGGGGGTGCAAGCTTTGCTTTTAAAATATAAGGGGGCGAAAGCAAGTTTCCCTTATTTCTTTATGTCATTTTTGAATAACAGGTAGAAAAAGTTAACTTTTATTAGGTAGAAAAATATAAAGAAAAAGAAGATTACTCCTCATTTCTTGGGTTGTTTGGTTTGTATACAAAAATCCCATATTTAAAATCTTATTTGTTTGCAATGAATATTAAAGTATATATGTATTAGGGAATCTAACCAAAGCCTGTTTGATTGCACATGCATTTTATTGATGATATGTGACTGAAATAACAAAATCAGGTGAAATCAACCTAAATTTAGATAACTATATTAGATGTCTTTATCTTAAATGGCAATCCTAAATTCATGACACAAAAAATAACAAATAAATAATGTATTTGTTAGAGATATAGGATTTTAAGGTTGTGGGTTCTATTTTTCAATGCAAAACTCATCAAATACATGAAAACAACCGGACACAAAAGTGTACATTGTAGTTTAATTATGGAAGAATAATTTCAATAAATTATAGCATAGCATTTTACACATATCCAATAATAACTTCAATTTCCTTCAATAGTACAATATGTCCATCACACGTATAATATGGTATAGGCAGCTATTGGTAATAATCTGGTTTGATTTGTTTCTTGAACAAAATTCTGTTGCCTTAAAAAACTCATTCCAAAAATGAAATTTTAACTTATGCTGCATACTGTAGTCTGTCACATTTTGCGAATACCTAATATGTGGAAGGTTGCCAATAATACCTTCAATTTATTTTGTTAATTCCAATAATAGCTAGCCGACATATACTTCGCATATATATAATGTGCCGGTACATCTAACAATTGTTTTGTTGATTCCAATAACAGCAAGCCAACATATACCTCGCATACATATAATGTGCCGGTACATCTAACAATATATCTTTGGTACATATTGACTTGTTCTTAACAATTTTTTATTTTTTTAATGATACTTCTTAACAAAATTTAGTTGTTATAAACAACTCATTTATGAGTCTCTATAAAAAAATTCTCTCTCCGCACTTGGAAAGATGTTACGAGTGGAAAATAGCAGACGAATCCCAAGAGCATATCATGTGATCCTCTTTCGCCAAATTCAAAGGTAAAGCAGAGTCTAAACGTGATAATCCCACAAGTCCATTGACAAGGAGAAAGGGGGGCTTAACTTGTCATTTTATTTGAAAAGTGACATGAGAAGCACAGCGGAGAGTCCAACTTCAGAAAAAGCTCATTGACGCTGGAAAAGGAAGCACCGAAATCAAAAGGCATTGAAAAGGAAGCGAGGGATGACTAGTGAATCATACTACTTTTTCAAACAGGACAAAGGATCACCTACACTAAAAAACATTAAAGAATTACCTGCAA
>NW_017972340.1:241695-251770 GCF_001876935.1 Asparagus officinalis
AACAAACAAGGAAGATAATGCAACATTTGGACATAATAGTCAATGAGAAACACTTTTCTTGTTCACATCCATATCACTCCCTGATTTAAAGTAGAGTTTCGAGAGTAAGTTATGAAAAACATATGATATCTTGTTATATTTTACCAAAAAAAAAATTTGTGATGTATTTGGTCTCAAGAATTTTAGATAACAATACATGTTATTTGTCATGTTTAGATCTTCAGATTTCCCTTTGAAACATCATATGCAAAAAATTCAACATTTCATAGCAATCTCCACCCTTTTCATATAACATCGAAGTTCCATCGAAAAGCCCTTCAACTACTGACAAGAAGAAGCAAACTTGAGCTAAAAATACAAAAAAATTGAAACTATTGGTTCTCCAAACATTTAAGGAGTGTTTTCATTCAATCAAAAAAACTAAGTGCTTCAAATCTGTATTGTTTGAGCTAATACCGTCATCATATCTACCGAAAAAAAAAAGAAAAAAGAAAAAAAGAAAAAAAGAAACCCACATTCACCTGCAATATTATCTTATAATCATTCAAACAATGCCCACAAAATTACAGACTCAAGATAATTATAAAGTGACCCATAAAAGGACGACAACATTATTCTCTTCAAAATCAGTATACAAACCCAGAACTCAACATCTAGAACCTAAACAGGCGCTTGCAAGCTCTAAACAACTTCCCTCTCTTCTTGATCTTTATGGGCTCCTCCTCATGGATCACCTCCCCATGGCCATGATCTCCATCCTCATCATGGATTCTCCAATACCCATCTCCAACGGAGGAGGACTTCCTCATTGAGAAAGCTCTCCTCGCAACACCCTGAAGTGTTGAGGCATTGCTGCTCCCCTTGAATCTTTGGGAGCTAGAGGAGCAGTTCCTGCTCAACACAACTCCGAACCTCTCCCCCTGTTTTTCTTGTTGTTCCTCTTCCTCTTCAAGGGGCTTTGGAGGAGGAGGAGGAGGAGGAGGGGGATATGGGTCTTCTTGAGATGGGGAGAAGTTGAGGTTTGAGAAGTCCATGGATTTTGATTTGTGAGATTTGTAGTTGGAGTTTACTCTCATCTTTGAGTACCCGTTCATTTTCTTGGAATGGAGAGAGAGAGAGAGAGAGAGAGACAGAGAGTGTGGAGATCTAGGCTCCTTTGTGGAAAATGAGGTAAGGTACAAACATGAGAGAGAGAGAGAGGACAGAGAACCCGGGGGGGGGGGGGGGGGGTCACGAATTCAATGCTAATGGCATTCATTGCACCTGAGACGTGAGTGAAGAGTATGGCCTCGGAGGGAGGGTAGAGGGCCCTCTATGTAAAATTTTACAAGCAGATAAGATGAAAATCATAAAGAAATGGTGATGTACTTATAGTTGAACATTGATGTCTATATCATTCTCAACTATCTGTAATGTCTATATCGATAGACATTCTAAATGGATATACAGCTATGTGTATTAAAAGAATAATTTTTCAAAACATACCGATTTAGCTTTTTATTTTTTAAAATCGACATTTTTTTATTTATCAAAATCGACCCGGTTTTGTGATTAGCAAGTTAATCACTATCCTAAATAGTCGGCGTTGCTAACCCCGACTATTTAGGATAGTGTTAAATCCTAATTAAAGGCCTTAAACCCTAAAAATTAATGTCTTAATTAGTCGGGGTTGGCAACCCCGACTATTTAGGATAGTGATTAACCTGCTAATCACAAAACCGGGTCGATTTTGATAAATAAATAAAAAAACTGTCGATTTTGAAAAATAAAAAACGAAATCGGCCTATTTTGAAAAATTGTTCGTATTAAAATTCATGTTCATATTTCTAAAGAAGACTCTTTATACTAATTTTTTCCAAAGAGATGGAAGATGCAGATTATGTTTGGTATGTTTGGTATTTAGTTGTTCTAGTATTTTGGGTGAATAATACATCATGTATGTATTCTAAAGCATTTACAACTATGAGTATCAAAATTCATGTTTATATTTCAATAGAAGACTCTTTATACTAATATTTTCTGAAGAGATGGAAGATGCACATTATGTTTAGTATGTTTGGTGTTTAGTTGTTCTGGTATTTTGGGTGAGTAATACATCAAGTTTTTGTCATTGTTGAATTAATAGATTTCCGGACTAATGTATTCATTGAGGGTAGATGTTTTTATTAATATATCATTAATGTAATAAATTGAATTGTCTATCGAGTCTTATGATATAACTCATTTACCTTATCTCCACTGATCGAAAAAAGCTACCAGAGGAGGTCAGTAGATGGGAAATTGATGAGCAGATGATGCGTTAGACTAGCAGAGAGTGTGGTTGATGAAGAAGAAAAGCTGTTAGACATGGGATAGACTAAGGACATGTGGGTAGATTTCCCTTTTATAACTTTTTATTTGGAGTTCGAATCTAGATCCAGCAAGGAAAATCTGGATCCATGACTCTTCATGATAATAGATAAATTTTGAATATTGTTTAGGGGGATGGTTATTTTGAGTTTTTTGATATCTCCTATGTCCAGTCAACAAAACTTAGATAATACAAGAGTTGTGAACTATCAGAACAAAGATGGACTTTTATAAATTTTATATGTTAATTTGCAAAATGCTTAATTGCACTCAAAATACCTCATAAATTCCCTATGTTGCATTCATATACCCTCACTTGTGAATGATCATAATTATTGTTGATGTCTTGAGACCCAGCAGTGAGATTAGTAAATAATCTCGAGTTAGTTATAGGGCTTGGGGTCGAAACGGACAATGTGGGTACCCTGATCTCCTTAGAGCAAGTGCAGCAAGCTCCCAGTTGGGAGTCCTAGTCAGCAAGCTCTCAAGAGCTCTCAAGCATTTTAGAATAAAAAATTAACAAATTAAGCCTTGGGAGTAGGGGTGCATTCGGTCCGGATACGGCTCGGATATGATGCTTACCATATCCATATCCGCTTACCCATCTCGGATACGGATACGGATACGGATATACCTCGGTAAGAAAAACTTATAACCATATCCGCTAAAATCGGATACGATTACGGATATACATGCGGATATATAAGCGGATATGCATGCGGATACAAAACAGATATGAGAAAACTAGATAGTATTGAGAAAAACATAGTTCATGTGATACAAAAAAGTTCGTTAATATGTCCATTATAACTAAATAGTTAAGATTAGACATCTTGATCATCAAAATTAAGCACAAATCCATAATCTAAGAATCGAAACTATCGTAAGAGTATGACTAATATGTATTCGGATATTTCGGATACGGATACGGATATTTCACTACAAAACCATATCCATAACCATATCCTATCGGTTATAGATTTGAGTAACCATATTCGTATCCTAACGGATACGGTTACAGATATTTTATCGGATACGGATACGGTTTAGCACCCCTACTTGGGAGGCACTCCTTCTTTTATAGAGCTCCAACAAGCTCCTAGTTAGGAGCTCCAACAATATCAAAAAACCCCTCTTCTATTTTAATATTTTACCCATTACTTTTAATTATATTTAAACCTCTTGTATTTTATTTCTAACCGTTGGATACGGCCTTCGAGGGAGCGCACACGGTCTTCGAGGCAACTCACGGTCTTCGAGGGAGCGCACACGGTCTTCGAGGTAACCCGCGGTCTTCGAGGTTGGACACGAAGTTCGAGGTATCGCAAACTTTGACCGTCAACCGACTGATTCCTATAAAATACAACGGCTTCTCTCCTCAACCCATCATCTCCCAAAATAAAATGTCTAGCTCATCTAGCTCTAGCAATGATGAAATGATGAAGACGCTCTTTCGTATGGGAGCTGTTGTCGTTGAGGAAGAAGAACAAGAGAAATGTTCAACTTCAGTTCAACACAAACGACGGAGGAAGAAGAACAAGAGAAATGTTCAACTTCAGTTCAACACAAACGACGTATCGTGCTCAATCGAAACCGACTGGAAGGTCACAATCGGTTGTTCCAAGATTATTTTGCTGACGCACCAACCTATCCTCTTTATTATTTTCGTCAAAGGTTCAGAATGGCGTGTTCGTTATTCCTTCGAATCACGACGCAGTCATCGAACATGACAAGTACTTCGTCCAAAAGAGGAATGGTGCTGGACAGTTAGGACTATCTAGTCTTCAAAAGATTACTGCAGCTATGCGGATGCTCGCGTATGGAGCATCCGCTGACTCTGTTGACGACTACGTTCGGATCGGTAAAAGTACGTCGCTTGAGAGCGTGAAGAGGTACGTTCGATCGATTATCAACATCTTTGGAGTGGAATACCTTCGTTCACCGACTAATGAAGACGTTGCATGCCTGCTCGAGGAAGGCTCACAACGAGGTTTTCCTGGTATGCTTGGGAGCATTGACTGCATGCACTGGACATGGAAGAACTATCCAACTGCCTGGCAAAGTATGCATACTGGACATTTTCATGAACCTACAATTATTTTAGAGGCCGTAGCTAGCAAAGATCTTTGGATATGGCATGTCTTCTTTGGACTGCCAGGGTCTCACAATGACCTTAATGTTCTACATCGTTCACCGGTTTTCGTACAACTTGCGAAGGGAAGAGCTTCACCATACAACTATACTATCAATGGCCACGAGTATAATATGGGATACTATCTCACCGACGGGATTTACCCAGAGTGGTCCACATTAGTGAAGACTATTCCAGCACCTCGAGGAAACAAGCATAAGTACTTTGCTTAACAACAAGAAAGCACAAGAAAAGATGTTGAGCGAGCTTTTGGCGTGTTGCAAGCTCGATTTGTGATTGTTCGTGGACCAGGACGTTTCTAGCAACCTTGTGTGCTAAAAGATATCATGACAGCTTGTATCATAATGCATAACATGATCGTTGAAGATGAACGTGATTGTCAATTGGACAACAACTTCGACTTTACTGATTCGGTATTAGTCCCTCTAACCCAGTTCATCCAAAATCATCATCGGATCAGGAACACGCAAACACACAAATCACTAAAAAATGATTTGATCGAGCATCTGTGGCAGCTCAAGGGATCCATCGCCGAGGATTAAGTTTCTTTATGTCTTATGCAATTTTAGAAAAGGAGTTCAAGTTGTTGTACTATGCCAATTTCATTTTCAATAAAGTTGTTTTCATTCAATGCCAAATTTTTCAACTTCAAGTACAATCATAAATCTAATACAATATAATATTTGATAATTAGGAAGAACTAATGAGGATGCGATGCGAGTACAATATATGATAATTAGGAAGAACCCTTGGACATCCACCTCTCCAATATCTCTGCTTGACGCATTTCAAAGCATTGTCGTTGAACTGAATTGAGTGTTGAGAGATCCATATTCATGATATCATCATCTTGTTTCTTCTGTTTTAGCTCCATTTTTCTTTGTTGGTTTGCTTCATCCACGCGAAAGCCTCTCCCATGATGGACTTAGCGGATTCACCTCTTTCCACATTTTGTTTCCTCTTGAGCTTTACCGCTTTCCTCCCTTCAGGCCTTGCTATAACATCATCCGAGTCAGTGTTCAACTCGATGGGGGTTGCTGGCATGGAATTGTTTGGTGAGGAATCAGAGTTTGTGGTTCTTCTCGGCTGTGATCGAATCTTATTGTAAGTTTCCATTTGTTGGATCCACTTTTGGTGATGACACAACTCAACCCAGCAATGGTCAAACACGAATGGCTTACCATAAAGGGATTGGTATAATTCATTTACTTCTGCATATATTCTACACAAGAGTTAAATTTAGAATAATCAAACATATAAGTTAAATATTTACATAAAAAATATAAGTTAAATATTTACCTAGTCAATAATTCCCGTACCAGATCTTTGTCTTCCTTCAATCTGAGCAACGCACCCGTAGAACTTGTTGACCGACAGTTGAATCGTTGACTAACGGTGCATCATTTGGTTTGGTGTGCGACTCGTTGGATCGGTGGAGTATTGGATAAAGTAGTCGTTAGCTCTATGCCAGAACTTATCTTTGTGTTGCCCCGTGCCTTGGATGGAGTCTTGGCTCGTGTTTAGCCAAGCAGACACAAGAAGCTTATCCTCGTGGACAGTCTAATTTTCGGACCGCGTGTAAGCCTTCTTCTTCTTTGTGGTCGGTGTTTCTTGGGATGACACTTGTTGTGTAGCGGATTGCGATAACTCGATGGGATGACCTTCTTCTACGACTCTTGTATAGAACGGCGAGTATAAGGTCGATCCTTCACCGGTAAGGAGTTGTGAATAGTAGTTGTTTTGGGAGGGATCCATTTGATTTGTAATTTGATAGGAAAATATATAGTTTTTTATGAGAAAGTTGTGTGGATTGTGAATTATGAATTTATAGAGGTTTTTTTACTGTTCAACAGCAAGAAAATGGAGCCCACAAATGTCATTTTCATAACTTAACGGTAAGAATTTTTTTCACTCAACGGTTCATTTTTTACCCTCAACGGTTCATTTTTTCACTCAGTCTTATTTATTACACTCAACGGTTCATTTTTTCACTCAACTATCATTTTCATTGTGAATAAATTCCTCTCAACAACGCCAAATCCCTAATTAAAAAAACTTCATCCTCTCCCTTCGACAGACAACTCCACCCCCAAATCCTTTCCTTCGACCGAACCCAACCCCAAATCATCTCCGACCCGACGCAACCCCACCCCAAATCCACTTCGCCACCACCATCTCCGACCCGACCCGAACGCCGCCATCATCTCCGGCATCGGCATCGTCACCATCATCGCCGGCACCCCAGTCGGAGGCCTCTTCACCGCCAGAATCATCCCTGCGCTCCACAAACTGGTAAGGGATAGTTTTGAGGGGGGGGTTTGTAAATTTTTGGTAGTTAGGAGCTCCCAAGCTCTCAATGTCCACGTCAGCCACATAGGCCTTGAGAGGGGGCGCAAGGAGCTCCTTGGGAGCGTGCTGGAGGGCTTGCAAACTTGACTTTCGCCACATAGGCCTTGAGAGGGGGCGCAAGGAGCTTGCTTCCCTTGCTCTTAGGCAATTGATCCCCTATTTTAAGATAAGAGAGCTACAGGATGAACATGATGGAGGGTCGGAGTTGCGTTCTCCTGTAATTCATCTGATGATCAAGTTAGTATAGAGCTTAGGTAGTAGAACTAATAAACTGAATAAGTTCTGAGATGATGAAATTAGTTAGCAATAAAGGGAATATCTGTGCCCCAAGGGGGCCTGAAGGTCTCTCCGATCAGTGGGCAATGGGCCCATATATATACTTAGTTGAGAGGGGTAGAAGTGTAACTCTGGACGAATCCAGACAGATAGTTTAATCAGTAGATAACTTAACAGATGTCGATTGTCTATGTGATAAGTCACCATTGATCTGATGTGATGGTGACTGAAGAGGTATAAGGGGAGATGAGTCATATAGACTCGTGGCACTAGCAATGATGATGATGGATAGTTGCTGGTGTGGAATTCGAAGACAAACTACCTTTCGATCGAGCTCTGTGAGTGGGATGACAAATACCATCTTTTTTATCACCTTGCAAGTTGTCGACATGGCTCTGAGTGAATAAGGGTGGTTGACTCAAGTGATGAGGTTGATTGAGAGCTTTCCTCGACTCAGCCTAACTTGGGAAGAGAAGAATGCCCCTGCTACTTGAGTCGCCTCTGGCTAGGGTGAGTCGATCTGATAATTAGTGATAATATGGGACATGTGTCGACTCCAAGAAGAGGATTAACAATGTCTAATTATTGACATAACATTGGCCCATTTCAATCGAACTCAGTGTAGCCAAGTTCAAGTGAAATAGGACTATAGTTAGCTGGGTCTCAAGATGCATTTATGAGGGGTTGTCGAAGAGTCTCTTCAGATGTGATGTTGCTAACGTCATAGAAGATCTTGAGCTGCCAACGCCTTGAATCTCGTGTGGGGATTGGGGGAAAATTAAGATGAGGGGTGTTGCAATTCTGGAGTGGTTGTCTTGTATTCTGAGAATGATCTTGGCCATTGGTTGGAAGATGAGTCGACGATTATGATCTTTCCACCTATCGGCCCTTCTGCCTATAAGTATGGCGGCTCTGATGTGAGAAATCATTGCTATTCACAAAATCTCTTGAACTCTTCTACTGTTAAAGAACTCCAATTCTTTGATATTTTCTCCAGCGAACTTTTAGATCAGATGGGATTCATCTTCCATGGTTCGGAATGAGGTTCGGATAAATCAACTACATAAATTCCATTCTAAAGTGTCAATATTGCTATTGGAGAGTCTGTACGGTACGACATGTCTAGGGTGTTTGCCCTTACGATGCCGGCATGTACACAGGTGGTGTACTATCACGGCGATAGCATCACTCCGGTGTATCTCAAACATCTAGAGTATGGGTTGCGCCTACCGCTATATTTTTTCCTTTGCCGTGTCTTCGAGACCGTTGTAACGGTAGTGTTTTCACACATGGCTACGGTCCAAGGTGAACCCAAAAATATCAAACCTATCATGCACCTAACATTGTGCATAAACATGTTTCACTATCACAATTGCTATCACTCTAGCAGATATCAAAGACAAGTAATGAGGGTACAAGCATATATAACAAAAAATGAGAATAAAAAAACACAATGAAGAGAAGAAATATCCAACAATTTCTGTAATTATGTTCCAACAAAAGAAAAGAATGTACATTTGATAACTGAGATAAAAAAATAATGAATCTCTAACACATAAGAGTCAACTGAATAGTACATAGGCACTCAGCCTCCAAAATGAAACACATCTAAAAGAGTTAAAACAAAATGTAATAGACTGCTGTGGAGCATTAACTAACTATCTATAAATGATGAAAATTTATGTTGTGTCCCTATCAACCTGCGGCTCTCCAAACCCCTGACTCACTACATGAAAAAGATGAAAATAACGAGGGTCAAAGCGCTAGCGAGAACATCTCTACCGCACCCAGGAGAAAGGGTTTAGGTGTATAAAATACTAATATATATATATATAATATATAGGTCATATACCCTGAACTAAGAGGAGTTAAGATTTAGAAATCCACAACAAGAGATGAGTACATTGAGCGAAATAATCCAAACAAGGAAACCCTCATATATATACCATGTATATCAAATTGTGGATTGCTAAATATCAACTTCAACTCCTATAAATAAAAGATCAACAAAGAAAAATACACCATCAACATCTCATCCAAAACACATCGTGTATGTCGTATCATAGTTTCTCACGCTACACTCAAGTAGGTGACATGGAAACAAATGTACAATCTGGTGAAAGCCTCATCAAAGTATATATCACATTACAAGAATGTCACATGTTGGACTAAGTCTACAAACAGTACTCGTCTGCGTCCAAGGGGACCTGAATATGTAGTGTGTAGTCATCTACAGTATCTTGCGGCTCACGAACTAATGCACTCGGAGTGCAGTCGCCCACTATATTATGCGGTGCACTAATATGCACTCTCAACCACCGAAAAAATGATGCATCATGGAGTGTAGTAACGATAAATCTCATGCGGTACACAGACTAACGCATTCAGAGTGTAGTCGTTCATGCTCTCATTGCGGTGTACGGACTAACGCACTCAACCATCCACATCTATCGTAAACCGAAACAATCGTCACTCCCTATCGTTGTAGGCGTATAAAACTGCTTATGGGTCCCTTAACACAGCTCGGCACGACGATTCTACAAACCAACGAACCATCGGGTGACATATCTAAACACGAGCGTTAATCCGCAACACCGAAGCCAAGTGACACGCAACGAAGCGGATTAACGAGGCGACGAGGCTAACGAACCGCACGCAAACAACAGAATACATCCACTCGCGTGCGGAATTAAGCTAACGGTTCGGTGAGTCAACGAGTCATCCAACTGTATAACGGATTCGAACTCGAACTCCAAGGCAGATTTACTACCAAATCGGGATCCAGACTGCCAAATCAGAGTTCAGATCAACGACGAAGCGAATTTACTACCATATCGAGATCCGGACTGCCAAATCAGAGTCCAGATCAACAACGAAGCGTAAAACCGAAAGAGCTCGGTCGAACCCGAACCACTCAGGCGGCTCACCGAGCCACCACAAGATGGCTCG
>NW_017972340.1:251829-278642 GCF_001876935.1 Asparagus officinalis
TCGGCCACCACCGAGCCACCTGGTGGCTGAGCCACCTGGTGGCTGAGCCACCAGGCAGATCTGGGCCCAGATCCGCTTAGAGAAGCCTATAAATAGACCCCTATGGCTCATTTGTCAAGGGTTGGAACGTCTGGAGCCGAAACTCTGCCGGATTGAGAACTGAATCTTGGAGTTTTCAAGTTTTGAAGACTTGGACATTTTTAGATCTGGTTCTTAGCGAGCATCCACGTCATAAAAGGTAGGATTTCGAGAGAGGAAGATCATATTTGAGATCCACATGGTAATACTCCGGATCAAAACTTGGTTTTTGATCCCGAGAAGGCTATTATTTCCTTGGTGAAATAGTACCCCCGGTTGTTATTTCCTTCATGAGATAACACCCGCTATACCGTGTAGATCCGACCGGATCTAGATCGCGCGGTAGTCCACAGATTAACCCCGGCGCAGGCAAAGAACCCACACAAGCGGGAGACCTCAAAACAGGATCTCGCGATTCGTTCGACAAACAAGGAAGATTGTAACTTTTTCTTTTTCTTTTGATCTCGTTGTAACCGGATCTTATAAAAAGACCGGATCTTTCTGTAACAGATAAACTGTTACCAAAGAGTGCAATGACTTCAATGAAAGCAACAATTTTTCCCGCGAACAGGCGATAAGAAAAAGAAAGAAAGAGGTAAAAATTTCCTCCTCCAGGGTTAAATAGAGGAGATCATCATCTCTAATGCACATGTCCACCTTAAGAACCACATCGGTTCTTGACCTTCCCCTTCCCCACTTGAATTTAACTAACTTGACCGTCGGAGGAACCACGGGCGAACTGGTCCCCACCCGAGAGCCAAACAGCCTCACCCACCGATGAATGGCAGCTCTTCTAAGCCGCCAACGAACGAATGGGTCCGTGTCAAACGGAATCATTCGACACTCGAAGAGCGCATTCGCAAGCGCCGCCAACTTTCTGTAATTATAGAAGAGGTATAAGGGGAGATGAAGGTGCCAACTTTATCGAAGAGGGCTCGTCAAAGGTGCCGCCAACGTCTTGCCCGCCAACGTCTCGCCCACCAGTCATGTCTCTCGCTCGATTCTAAATCCAAAGCTGGTTCCTAGCTTTCGTCAACTTCAGATCTCGCTCCTTCTGATCCTGCACCTCCGATGAAGCCCTACGGCAGCGTGGGTCTCTCCAAATTCAGAATTCCATTGAAGGATCGTCTTGGTCCTCTACATGAAGATCGAGGTAAAACTCCTGTCAAAGAACGCTTGGAACCGGTGAACAAATCCCGTGCGACTCTTCAGACTGGGGGTCGTACACAACCTCCTAACAAGCTTATTCTCGTGACCACCCGCTTGGGGGTGCGCGCACAAAACCATGAGTCCGCTAAGATTTCACTTTCACATAGGTGTGATTCCAAACATGTGACTCCTGCTAACGCTAATAAAGCGTTACCTATTTAGAAGAAGACACGTCAAATAGATGATAGCGTTACACCTGAAGAATCATGTAAACAGCCGATAAGTTGCTCCGGCCATAATGCCGATAAGTTGTACTATCAGGTTGGGGGTAAGTCTCAAAAGAGGAATACCCCAGAAATGTACTCTCACCGTCCATGTGAGAGATTTATCCAGGCAATATAATTAGAATGTAGCTGCCCTAAGACCACTCCACAGAGAATCTCCGTATTCCAAAGGTTTTCCCCTGAAGCGTTGAAACCATGGTTGACAGGGGGTAAATCAAGGCGTTTCCATAAAAGAAAGTCAACCGGTCAAGATAACAAATTCCCTGAAGTCACTATCAACATGGTTGACAGAGGAATGTCTGTGATTGCTTCAAACGACTCTAATCCTAATTTTTCTCCGGGAAGAAAAGTCAATTTAGGAATAGCCCAACGGATGTCTTGGCTCCAGCTAGAAGCCATCAAACATAGGGTTGACCTAAGGATGCACGAAGGACTGTCTTCAGAGGATGAACTTTTAGATACTTGCTCTGCAATCGCCTCCGATGACACAATGTCTAGCGTGTAACAAGCTCGGAAAGTGTTCATGATCAACACCGAGAAAATGACCAAGATTCTTGAAGATGCTTTGGCTAAGCAGAAGGAGAACTTCAAGTTCGAAATGGAAATGGCTATGCAACAGATGAGGAAAACACATGACCAATAGATTCAGGCTTTATCTAATCAGATTGGTGAATCTAATCATCACAACAATGCCTACCAGACATGTGGCGATTCAAACGTGGATGAAAACCTCAATGCTAATAACCTTCCCATTGACCAAAATGCTGGGGGTGACCCTACTGAAGATAACAACACTAGGGGTGGTCCTATCGAAGATGACAATGCCGGGGGTGGCCACGTTGTTCCTCTTAAAAATCGTCCAAAGTATGATACAGATGAGGATGAAAAGATGAAAGACCTCGAGAGAAAAATCAATGCTCTGATATCTGCTCGAGAGGTGAAGAAGACCGGTATTCCATGTCCTTATCCGAGAGAGTGGAAGTCGATCCCGTACCCGACGAAGTTTAACCTAATCAACTTCACGTCGTTCGACGAGAAGGGATCGCCCACTCAATATCTGATCTATTTCAAGTCCCACTTGGGCATAATTTTTGGCAATGAAGCCTTGATGGTTCGATCATTCGTGGGCACCCTTCGTGAGACTGCCTTCGGTTGGTACCGCCGTCTCAAGCCTGGAAGCGTCAACATCTGGGATGACATGGAAAGCTTATTTCTCGGCAATTTCTTTGATGATGACACCAAGATATTAATCAGGATGCTCTTTGAGGAGAAATAGGAAGATGAAGAGACGATCAACGACTTCGTCAATCCCTTCTGAAATAAGACGATGAATTGCTGAGATCCAGTCACAGAGGACTTCATCCTCCAAACCTGTCATAATAACCTGTCCATTGATATCTTGGAAGTTATAGGAGTAGCACCATCCAAGACTTGGAGAGAGATGAAGGTGCGCGCAGAGCAGGCCGAACGCTTCCTCGGAAGGAAGAAAGCCAAGAGAAGCAAACCAACGACTAACCCTCCAAAATCAAACTTCGCCTCCCGTGGAAAGGGGAAGGTACTTGCACCAGCTGTTGATGTTAATTAGACGTCACAGCAGTAATCCCGGAGATAGCAAAAGACTTCGTATCCAAGACTCCAAAAAGAGTACTCCTTCAAGGACAAAGATGTTCCGGCTATTTTTGAATCCCTCCTCGAAAACAAAAAGATCAAGCTGCCACCTATTACAAATCAGAAGGAAACTAATAATATTTCGGATCTAAAGTACTGTACATACCACATGAGGATCCTTCATCCCACCAAGGCTTGTTTCGCCCTCAAGAATAGCATCTAAATCTTGGTTGAAGCTGACGTCATAACACTAAATTAATACGCATCATCACTCCAAAGAGTATACGAGTATAAACCGCTTCTCATTACTCTAACGGGGCACATGAGTATAAATTGTTTTCCTAACTCCGAAAAGTATACGAGTATAAACTGCTTCTCAATCCTCCAACAGGTGCATTAGGTTAAACTGCTCCCTGCATACTCCAACAGGAATATGAGCCTAAACTGTTTCCTACTCTTGATGGGAAGTTCCTGGAGAGTATTATATATAATATTCTTAAGGATAACCTGATCATTCAACTGAGTACAATGTGCTCCTCATTGGACCCAGTTTTGCAAAGAAAGCTGGGGGTGGATAATTCATGTAACGGGAAGCTCCCGAAAGAATGCTATATGGTATATTCTTAGGGATAACCCGGTTACTACAAAAAAGTGATGAATAAGAAACTCTCATTTTGATTCTGAATGTCCAAAGGGTGAAACATATCTCATTGTCGAAATCAAATTCACCAAACTCCAAGCACTCTTTTGCTGAGACGAGATTTGATCACTTCATTGGATTGATCTTCCCTCACAAAAAACTCCCACTGATGTTTGATGATTCATAATATTTCGCCACAAAATCCCTCACTGATTAAATTAATTGATGGTGGGTCCACTAAAATTATTCATGGTTTAATTCACTCAAACTCCCGTTGTGTCTGTGCACTCAACACTCCCATTGTTAGAGTCTAGGTATAACGCTTGGAATTTTAGTCTGCTAATCTTTGACAATTATCAAACCCCTTAGTGTTAAGTCCTTTGACACCAAGAACCCCTATTGAGTGATTTGTACAAGTCAACACTCCCACTGTGATTTGTACTCTCACTCCTACTGATTAACTCGGTCAAACCTTCCTACAATTAGGGCCACAACCAAAATTCCCTCTCGATTCCTTCCATAAATGAGAGGCCCACTTTCAAATTAGGCGATCAAACCTATAAAAGTTAGGATTGTCTCAAACCTCGACTCGATCAAACTTGTAAACAGTTAGGGCCAAAATCAGAATTCCCCTTTCGATAAACAAAAGGCTTTTTGGTCAAACCTATAAAAGTTAGGGCTGAAGTCGGAATCTCATTTTCAGATCAGGTAACCAATCCTATAAAAGTTAGGGTTATCCGTATCTATTCGATTCTCAGAGTGGAGATCTCACTCTTAGTGTCACCTACCCGGATTCTCGAAGTGGAGATCCTACTTTAAGTTTCCTTTACAACTGAAGATAGAATATAAAATTCTTCCCCTCCAGTATCGGGTTTGTCTTTACCCAAAGAGAAGACACCGCTTTTTTTTAACTCCCAAAATCCGCGTCTTACACAGGCGGGAAATTTTATCCCGAAGCCTAAGTAGGGATAAGTCAGCGCCTAATACGCGTTGCCGGTTAGTCTTTGACCGTAAAAAATAACAAAATCCTACATATTTGACATTATAGCACGTTATTATTAATAATAGTATAATTCGTGCCTAACACGCATGAGGAATTTTATCCCGAAGCCTAAGTAGGGGTAAGTTAGCGCCTAATATGCGTTGTCGGTTAGTCTTTGACTATAAAAAAGGACAAAAGCCCACATATTCGATATTATTGTAAGTTGTTATTAATAACACCATAATTCGTGCCTAACACGCGCAGAGAATTTTATCCTTAATCCAAAGAAGAGATAAATCAATGCCTAACACGCGTTACCGGTTTAGTCTTTCACCGATTGAAGAAGACATCAGAATCCAAGTTTGGGGACTTTTATCCCGAAGCCTAGGTAAGGATAAGTCAGTGCCTAACACGAGTTGCCGAGTAGTCTATTCCTATGAGAAAGACGAAGTCTACGTATTCAATATCGTAGCACTAAGAGAGTTAACTCTCTTAGCACAATGTCACATGTGGGACGGACTTAAACAATTCACATGTAAACTCGATTCAAACGGTGATCGGTAAAAGGTACGTCAAATCCGTTGAAGGCTGAGGATTTGCCAAAAAATCCCAAGTCTACGTTTAACACGCATCACTGGTTTAGTCTTTCACCGATTGAAGAAGACACCAGAATCCAAGTCTGGGGACTTTTATCCCGAAGCCTAAGTAGGGATAAGTCAGCGTATAACAAGCATTGTCGGTTTAGTCTTTCACTGATTGAAGAAGACATCAGAATCCAAGTCTGGAGACTTTTATCCCGAAGCCTAAGTAGGGATAAGTCAGCACCTAACATGCGTTACCGGGTAGTCTATTCCCATGAGAAATACGAAGTCTATGTATTCAATATCGTAGCACTAAGAGAGTTAACTCTCTTAGCATAACGTCACATGCTGAACGGACTTAAACAATTCGCATGCAAGCCCGATTCAAATAATAATCAGTAAAGGCATGTCAAATCTATTAAAGGCTGAGGATTTGCCAAAAATCCTAAGTCTACGTCTAATACATGTTACCGTTTAGTCTTTTCACAGGAGAAAGATGAAGTCTACGTATTCAATATCTTAGCACTAAAAGAGTTAACTCTTTTAGCATGATGTTACGTAAGGAAAGGATTTGAACAATCTGCATACTAGCCCGACTCAAACGGTAGTCGGTAAAGGCTAATCAAACCCGTTGATGGCTGAGAATTTGTCAAAAATTCGATAAATACGATAGTCATTGATGCACCAGCTCCATTAATTAGTCTCGTGACTCAAGGATCCGATAACTTCAGGATAGGATCCATGCATGCAGATGAATCAGCTTTAACAGTTGGTCATGCAGCCCTAACATTTGGGATCACGCTCCAATGCCTTAAGAGGATAAACTATGTAGACACTGGTCAACGCATTATGACGAAAGTCAACGCTAGTCAATGCGTTGTGATAAAAAGTCAATACTGGTCAATGCAAAACCCTAAGGTCAACGCCACTCAACGTGTAGCCTTAGGTTAACACTAGTCAACGCATCACAATGGAAGTCAATGTTGATCGATGCAAAACCCTAAGGTCAACGTCGGTCAACGTGTAGCCTTAGATCAACGCCAATCAACACGTTGCGATGAAAGTCAACACCGGTCAATGCGAAACCCGGCCAACATCGATCAACGCGTAGCCCTGAGTCAACGTCGGTCAATGCGCTATGACGGAGATAATCAGTTCTAAGTCAACTCAATGAAATGAGCTAAAACCAACTCACTAATTTCGATTCAAAACTTCGACGACGGCCAGACGATAAACGTAGCACTGGAAGAATTTTAGCGATTCGTCAAAATATTAAATAAACTAAAAATTGAAGAAGTCAAGAATTAAAGCCAACTATAGGTCCTTTTTACACCAACTGAAGGTTGGACCTATCACATCCAAAGTATTTCAGGCTCTTCTATAAAAGAAACGAGACTGAAATACTTTGGAGGGGGTATCTGTAGGCGTCAAAAATTACCTATAGGTTACCGCACGTAACTCAAGATAGAGAGAAAATGATAAACGTTATTATCCAAGTTAAGGAGAATTATCTGATGTTAACAAATGTATGAAGCAAGTTGACCAGGTGCACAAGTCAACGAGATGGTCAAATGATGATGAAACAACTCGACCGGGAGTGACGTTGAGACCGCAAAGGATGAAGCTTCACTCGTGTCTCACTCATTGATAATCACATTTTATTATAATTTTATACCCTCATTATCTATTTTATATGAATAAATATATCACTAATAATTGCTTTTATCTTTAATTGTAGGTTAATGAAGAATAAATCTCAAAAATCTCATCTCTCAACAAAGACCCTTGAGTAAATGAAGAAATAAGGAAAAATTCAAGAAGCCAAATGAAATACTTGAATTTTAAAAGCTTAAAAGCCCAAACAACCCAACATGTCCATGGCAGTTTCATCTTTATTCACAAGTGAATTTTCAAGGCCAAAGCCCATAAAAAATATTAAACCAAGGGAAGTTTGACTGAATTTGCTGCTGCTTGGACTTGGGTGCTGATTTTACAAGTGCTGGGCCGGACTTGATTGAAGCTCCATTTTGAAAATCAAATAGGAACTGGATAATGCTGCAGCTAACAAAGAAGTAGACCGGACTGAAGAAGAATTGCTATGGGCCGAAAATTAAATGGAGAAAAGCACTTGAATGGGCCGAAACCAAATGGAGATGATTTTGAAAATCAAATGCTTTGATTTGAAAATTACTATAAATAGGGGTAGAGAGTGAGGGGTTAAGGGTGTGAAAATTTTTGTAACTCCTTTTTGAAGAGGAGGGCTACTTTTAATTGAGAAGGCCTTCCAAAATTATAACTTTTTGTTGCAATTAATAATAATAATTTTTTCACCACTTTAAATTTTTCTCTTCTTCTCTTTATTGGATGATGAAGATGAAGATGAAGATGGAGAATTATTTGAAGGTTTGCATTTCTTTTCTTTTTCTCTTTTATTGCTTATTAATGTAGATTTATTTCCATGCTTGTAGTTTAGATTTTATTTTCTTGTTAAATAGCCAAGAGGCTAGAACCCTCTTGCCTTAGATTTATTGCATGCTTATAGAATAGATTTATTTTCTTGCATTTAATTCTTGTAATTTTATTTTGTTGTTTAGATTTTGCAATTTATTTTATAGTTAGATTTTAATTTCTTATACTATTCACCTTGAGGTTAGAACACTCTTGGGTTTAGTTTTTTTTTTGTTTATTTTTATTTTGTTTGATTCGCCTTTAGGCTAGAACCCTCTACGGAATCACCCTTTTCTAAGAAGTGGGTTCAATTGTAGATTACCCATATCTATAATTGAATCCACCATCTTTAATTTCTTGTATTTTCTTTTATTCTAGAATTTTATTCTTCATTCTTGATTTTTTTATTTGTTTCTTGATTTTATTCATTTTTTTTCCTTCTCACCTTATTGATCATAATCATTCTTTTTCAAATCCACTCTCACTTACACTTTGCACCTATTTACACACCATTTTCACTCTCTCAATCTCTTCACAATCACATTCACTTATCACTCCTACTTGTCACGCACACAACATAAGAACCGATTTTATATTTTCTCCTACAAAACACCTTCCTCGTGGGATCGATATCTTAAATACTATAACTTGACACGGTTGTGCACTTGCAACCTTTTTGGTACATGTTTATGCCGCATCAAGTTTTTGGCGCCGTTGCCGGGGAAGATGCTTAAGTAGGTTTTAATTATTTTGGTTCTTTAACTTGTGTGTTTTTTGTGAAGGAAACGCTTGGAGCTTGAAGATCGCAGATTGGAGAGCTAGGATTTGAAGATTTGCTTTCAGGTAAGTCCTCTTTCTAGTTTTTAATTCCACCATTTAGCTACTTCTTCACAATTAGAGACAATTAGGACTTAAAAAAAAGAGATTTTATTTTTTGTTGACCATAATAAAATTCATCCTCCACTTTAACATTTACTAACAAGATAATAAATTCAAACAAATCCGCCTTTCTCATTTGTTCGATTGTTAACCCTAATTAAAAAAAATTTCTTTTTCATCCTTTTTAGTTGCTTTTAATTCATAAGGTTGCATTTCATATAGTGTAGGAATTCACCAAGTGATTTGAGCATCTTGATTTGACACACAATTAAAAATATTTTTAAGGGCAAAACCCCATAATCAAGATAAGGTGAGGGATTTCATCACCTTTTCCTTAGCCCAAAAATCACTAATTCCTCACTACACCACCAAGCCTAATAAAACTCATTAGACGTTGGCCCCTAAGGATTCGAGCTCAATAAGGAACAATAAATCCTTAAGTGAACCGGTTTAAGTTTTCTCAGATTAGTTGGTGTCTAAGGTAAGGTTTTGGGGTTGCGTAAAGCGCTCCGCAAGGAAAGATGTACTTAATTGATCTTTGATCACCCTCTAGTACTATCCTTACCTGGCTAACTACCTGGGTAAAACTTTGATCTTTTCACTGTAGGAGTTTTTGGTTAGGAGCTGGTCTAGTTGAGTTAGGCTAAACCCTAGAATTAGAGTTGATTGAAAAGTGATTGTTTTGATTTGTTTCAGTTAGGATTTTTCTTTTTCTTTATCTTCTCAAAAAAAAAACTAATTTAAGAAAAAAAATAAAAAGAAATATTTTGGTGTATGCAACAGTGGATTAGGGATAATACACATCGATTAATTCGCTTTGAACCAATCATAGAAATGGAGCATCCTAATCCACCCGTTCTTCATGATATGTGCTATCCCATTAGGAATGCAATCCCCTCATGCATTAGGCTCCCCGAAACAAATGGAATAAGTTTTGAGCTTAGACCGCAATACATAAACATGCTTCCCAAATTCCTTGGTAATGAAACAGAAGACGCATATATTTTTATTTCGGAATTTGAGGAAGTGTGTATTATGATTAAAATGAGAGAATTAAATGAAGATGCGGTTAAGCTTAGATTTATTCCATTTGCTCTTAAGGATAAAGCTAAAAAATGGCTGTACAGCTTACCAACAAATTCCATCTCAACTTGGGATGAATTTGTCACCGTTTTTCTTAAGAAATTTTTTCCTATTCATAAAACGGTAAAGCTTAGGAACAGCATTCAAAACTTTAAAATTATCCCGGGAGAACCTTTTTGGAAGTATTTTGACCGATTTAAAGATCTTCTCATCCAATGTCCTCATCACGGTTTAGAGAAATGGCGATTGTGCCAAATAATTTATGAGGGATTAGATTATTCTGCAAAAACTTCCTTAGAATCAATGTGCCACGGGGATTTTATGAGGAAAAATGCTGATGAAGCTTGGGAGTTTTTGGAGAGTCTTTCCGAAAAAACAATGCAATGGGAACAGTGCGATGACAGGGTTTCATCAGTTCCCCACTCTAAGTCTAGTGGTCTTTCCTTGGAGTCAAACATTTCTTCTGAAGCGAAGATGGCGACAATTCTGCGGAGGTTAGAAGCCTTAGAAATTAAGGAACAAGCTCCAGCTCAACTCAATCATGTTTCTTTCCCAGGATGTCACAATTGTCTGTCTCCTACCCACGTTTCAGAGGAATGCCCTCTCCTAGGAAATAACAACGTAATAGAATAGATGAAAGCTGTATTCCAGCACCCTAGAAATGATCCATTTTCTCTAACCTATAATCCAGGTTGGAGAAATCATCCCAACTTTGTATGGAATCAAGGAAATTCTCCCGGAACTCAAAACTTCACTCCCGCTTCGACCCAACATTTTCCTAGGGGAAACACAGTTCCGTTCAATTCTCATTCACAATTTCAACAACCTAATCTGCCTCAAAATCAGTCTCCTCCTCATCAAGCTGTAATTCAAACTCCTCACAATCCATATCAGGATAAACGTCTCAATGTCTTGGAAAGGGGTTTAGAAACCATAATTAAGGCCTCTACTCAAACCACGAATATGTTGACTCAAACGTCTAGCACGCTGAATTCCTTCATGCAATCAACCGGACAAATGCTCAACTCCAACACTCAAGCTATAGCTAGATTAGAATCCCAACTTGGTCAACTAGCTAGTGCCGTGAGTGAAAGAGAGAAAGGAAAATTTCCAAGTCAACCCGTGGTTAACCCTAATAACACAGGATGCAGTTCATCCTATGAAGCTCAAGTGAATGCAATCCATTCACTTCGGTCAGGTAGACAGGTCGATAATCAAGTGAGAACTCCTCCAAGTCAAACTCTTGATCCTGTACAAATTCCTTCTCCTTCTCCTTCTGATGAATCTATTCAACAATCACTCCCCTCAGATGACCAAGAACCTGAACCTGAACCTGAGCCTGCTTTTGATAGGTTTAGACCGGTTGCTCCCTTCCCAGATAGACTCAGGTCTATGAAACACTCTCCTCAGGAGGAGAAGATCCTAGAAACATTCAAGCAGGTTAAGGTCAACATTCCTCTCTTAGATGTAATTGAACAAATTCCATCTTATGCTAAATTTTTAAAAGAATTGTGCACTAAGAAGAGGAGAATAAATGTTCCAAAGAAAGCCTTTTTAGCCGCCAATATCAGTGAAATGCTGTCAAATCCCATACCTTTGAAACGTAAAGATCCAGGTTCCCCTCATCCTTTCATGTATCATTGGTAATACTCACATTGATAAGGCGCTTTTAGACTTAGGGGCTAGTGTCAATTTGCTTCCATATTCAGTCTATCAGCAATTGGGTCTAGGTGTACTGAACCCAACCAAATGCACTTACAGTTGGCTGATAGATCTTTCAAGGTCCCTATGGGTGAGTTAGAGGATGTTCTGATTAAGGTTGGAGACTTTATTTTTCCAGTAGATTTTGTAGTCTTGGAAACACAGCCTGTTTCCAATCCCAAAGGACAGACACCTGTCATCTTAGGACGACCGTTTTTAGCCACTTCTAATGCTCTCATCAACTGTAGAACTGGTCAAATGAAGCTGTCCTTTGAGAATTTGACTGCTGATCTCAACATTTTTAATCCAGGGGACCAACCAAATAATCAGCCTCTAGAAATAAACTACATTCAGGAAAGATCAGAAGAAGAAGAAGAAGAGTCTGATTTGAGTTTTGAGAAAATTTTTGTTGAAGAGTTAGAATTTTTAGAAGAAGCAGATCACGTCCTTGAGAATAATAAAATTGTGTTAAACATGTGCTGCTTTGAATTAAATTTTGAAGAACTCTTTTTTGATGAACTTAGATTCTTGGAGAATAATCAACAACCAAATTTTCAAAACTTCATAGAAGAATTGGTTGTTAGAAAACAAAACTTCACAGTACAAGAGTCTAAGTTCATTAAGAAATGCAAAATACATGACACCAATAATACCTACCTTACCTTGTTGCAAGAATTATTGAACACCCCGAAATACTTAAAAATTCACATTATTGATTATATCATTCTGAACTTATTTAAAATCCGGGGAAGAATTTTCAACAGTAAGGTAGGATTCAATGTAGAACAGGAACTCTTCATGTTGAATATTTCATTCTACATTGTTTATTTTGTTTATTTCAGAATAATAAAAAGAATTTATTCTTCTCTCATGCGAGAGTTTCTTGTTCAGTTGTTTAAAAAAAAGAAAAAAAAAGAAAAAAAAAGAAAAAAAAAGAAAAAAAAGAAAGAAAAAAGAGGAAAAAGAGAAAGAAGAATAATTTTTTTTGATTTCATCCTCCTCAGACCAAAGGTAATTGCAGATTTTTATCAGCCAACCAAATGTAAGTGCTTCACTTCTTATCTACTTTACTTTATACATCATAGAGCTTGCATTGAGGACAATGCAAAATTTGGGTGTGGGGGTAGGAATTAGTTATTTTTTCTTTTTATTTTACATTTTTAGTTACATTTTTGTTTTTTTTCCCTTTTTCTTAAAAAAAATTTTAAAAATATCGTCACTTGCCAAATTGATAGAGTTATGTAATAATTGATTTATTTGATAAATTTGAAATTTTCTAATCCCTAGTTGGTTATTTACTTAAGTTCACCTTTTATGATAACTCTAAATAAATTTCTTAAGAAATAATTTTCAAAGTAGTATACTTTACTTAAGCCTTAACTTGGACTTTTATTTAAAATAATGAAATTTTTACATGCTTAACTTAGAGTTGAAAATAATTTTTCAAAGTGTCTTGATTTACATATTTTTCAAAATATATATACATATACAAAAAAAAAATTGCAAAAGAAGAGTGCGAAAAATGGGCACAAAAAAAAACTCTTGAATTCGAGGTGATTCTATCTTATAAAGCCTAAGCTGACCGAGTAATTAAGCCCAAGGAGTATTTCCATACTTAATGACCTAAGCCCATTTGGGTTGGGATCCATTGGCCCAAAACTCGTTAAATGGTCACTTAGAAAGCCCGTTAAAGTAGAAAAAAATCACCAAGAAAGAAAGAGTTCAAAAAAAACTAATAAATGTTTTATAATTGTATATATGGTCTTGGAAAATATTTTAAATCAAGAAACTTGAAAATTATTTAAAACAAATTTTATAATTGTATATATGGTCTTGGAAAATATTTTAAATCAAGAAACTTGAAAATTATTTAAAACAAAAATTTAGCATGTTCTTTTCAAAACTTTTAAATTAAATTTCTAAGTTTGGCTTGATTTTGTATTGCTACAATGAGAAGATTTTCTTAAAAATATACCTTAGAGTTATATATAAAAATGTTTTCTTGAGTGATAACTGGCTCCAATTAGATTATCTAAAAGTTATCAAGTGAATTTAGTTATTTACTGACTTCTTTAATTTGGCAAGTTGACCGAATTTTGTGGGTATATTCACTGCAAACCCTCACGAGACTACAACTCGTCCACTAGGGTAACCTAGGGGTTTAAAGGCTTGTTGTATGCGCTAAATACAACCGCGATTCCTGCGAAAGTGAGTTAGGATTTTCTTTTTATTTTCTTTGCTAGAGGACTAGCAAAAGTTTAGGTGTGGGGGTATTTGATAATCATATTTTATTACAATTTTATACCCTCATTATCTATTTTATATGAATAAATATATCATTAATAATTGCTTTTATCTTTAATTGTAGGTTATTGAATGAAAATATAAATAAATATTATTAAATATAAAAACCCCTCAAAATATCTCTTCTCTATTTTGTAGCATTTTAGAAGCCCATGAAGCAAAAACTTAAAAGAGGAAAATGATTGAAGCCCAAAGAGCAAAGCCCATAAAAAATACACCAAGGAAATCAAACGTGGACTTGGATGCAAATAGTTAGAATGAATTTTTCAGACTATATATACTTACACACATATATATATTAAAAAAACTAACTTTATAAAAGAAGAGTGCGAAAAACAAAAAAAAAAAAAAAACTCTTGAATTCGAGGGGATTCTATCTTATTAAGCCTAAGCTGACCGAGTAATTAAGCCCAAGGAGTATTTCCATACTTAATGACCTAAGCCCATTTGGGTTGGGATCCATTGGCCCAAAACTCGTTAAATGGTCACTTAGAAAGCCCGTTAAAGTAGAAAAAATCACCAAGGAAGAAAGAGTTAAAAAAAAATTAATTAAAAAAAATCTAATAAATGTTTTATAGTTGTATATATGGTCTTGGAAAATATTCTAGATCTAGCAACTTGAAAATTATTTAAAACAAAAATTTAGCATGTTCTTTTCAAAACTTTTAAATTAAATTTCTAAGTTTGGCTTGATTTTGTATTGCTACAATGAGAAGATTTTCTTAAAAATATACCTTAGAGTTATATATAAATGTTTTCTTGAGTGATAACTGACTCCAATTAGATTATCTAAAAGTTATCAAGTCAATTTAGTTATTTACTGACTTCTTTAATTTGGCAAGTTGACCGAATTTTGTGGGTATATTCACTGCAAACCCTCACGAGACTACAACTCGTCCACTAGGGTAACCTAGGGGTTTAAAGGCTTGTTGTATGGGTATATTCACTGTAAACCCTCACGAGACTATAACTCGTCCACTAGGGTAACCTAGGGGTTTAAAGGCTTGTTGTATGCGCTAAATACAACCGCGATTCCTGCGAAAGTGAGTTAGGATTTTCTTTTTATTTTCTTTGCTAGAGGACTAGCAAAAGTTTAGGTGTGGGGGTATTTGATAATCACATTTTATTACAATTTTATACCCTCATTATCTATTCTATATGAATAAATATACCACTAATAACTGTTTTTATGTTTAATTGCAGGTTAATGAAGAATAAATCTCAAAACCCTCATCAAAAATAAAGAGAAATAAAATACTTGAATTTTAAAGCTCAAAAGCCCAAACAACCCAACATGTCCATGGCAGTTTCATCTTTATTCACAAGTGAATTTTCAAGGCCAAAGCCCATAAAAAATATTAAACCAATGGAAGTTTGACCGAATTTGTTGATGCTTGGACTTGGGTGCTGATTTTACAAGTGCTGGGCCGGACTTGATTGAAGCTCCATTTTGAAAATCAAATAGGAACTGGATAATGCTGCAGCTAACAAAGAAGTAGACCGGACTGAAGAAGAATTGCTATGGGCCAAAAATTAAATGGAGAAAAGCACTTGAATGGGCCGAAACCAAATGGAGATGATTTTGAAAATCAAATGCTTTGATAATACTTGAATGGGCCGGCTTGCTGCTGCATTTTGAGGTGCTGCATGAAGACCAAACTAGGCTTGTGAATTTAATGCTTGAATTGGAATTAAATTTTCATTTTGAAAATCAAGTGGACCGGGCTTGGAATGAATTGGTGTGCAGACAAAATGAAATATGGACTTGGCTTTCACATGTGTACACGGACCAAACTTGGACTTGGGCATATGGACCGGACATCAAATTGGATTTTTAAATTTCTTTTGAAAATTAAATAAATCAAAGGTGAAGATTGTTGCTTGGGGCTCAAGACAAATCCAATGGCTCATATTCATTAAAAATTACTATAAATAGGGGTAGAGAGTGAGGGGTTAAGGGTGTGAAAATTTTTGTAACTCCTTTTTGGAGAGGAGAGCTACTCTTAATTGAGAAGGCCTTCCAAAATTGTAATTTTTTGTTGCAATTAATAATAATAATTTTTTCACCACTTTAAATTTTTCTCTTCTTCTCTTTATTGGATGATGAAGATGAAGATGAAGATGAAGATGGAGAATTATTTGAAGGTTTGTATTTCTTTTTTTTCTCTTTTATTGCTTATTAATGTAGATTTATTTCCATGCTTGTAGTTTAGATTTTATTTTCTTGTTAAATAGCCAAGAGGCTAGAACCCTCTTGCCTTAGATTTATTTCATGCTTATAGAGTAGATTTATTTTCTTGCATTTAATTCTTGCAATTTTATTTTGTAGTTTAGAATTTGCAATTTATTTTGTAGTTAGATTTTAATTTCTTACACTATTCACCTTGAGGCTAGAACCCTCTTGGGTTTAGTTTTTCTTTTTGTTTATTTTTATTTTGTTTGATTCGCCTTTAGGCTAGAACCCTCTACGGAATCATCCTTTTCTAAGAAGTGGGTTCACTTGTAGATTACCCATATCTATAATTGAATCCACCATCTTTAATTTCTTGTATTTTCTTTTATTCTAGAAATTTGTTCTTCATTCTTGATTTTTTTATTTGTTTCTTGATTTTATTCATTTTTTTTCCTTCTCACCTTATTGATCATAATCATTCTTTTTCAAATCCACTCTCACTTACACTTTGCACCTATTTACACACCATTTTCACTCTCTCAATCTCTTCACAATCACATTCACTTATCACTCCTACTTGTCACGCACACAACATAAGAACCGATTTTATATTTTCTCCTACAAAACACCTTCCTCGTGGGATCGATATCTTAAATACTATAACTTGACACGGTTGTGCACTTGCAACCTTTTTGGTACATGTTTATGCCGCATCACTCATCCCATGGGTGTCTCACTAATGAAAATTGTATATCATTTTGTGATCTTTCTAACTCATCTTGGATCACTTTATTCCGATATCGTACGAGAAAGTTAGAATAAAAATAACGCCAGTGTCTCAGCTAGGGCCGAGACTACCTCGGCCAGGGTTGGACTTTCTTGGCCCTAGTAGAGACTATCTCGCTTTGAATCTGAAGAAGCCCAAAATATTAAAGTTATATATTTCTCCTCCAACTTTCCAACACACCCTGGATAACTTCATTCCGAGGTCGGATGAGAGAGTTAGAGGTAAAACAGCAGAGAGACACTTGCGCTGTCTCAGCCAGGGCCGAGACAGTTGGACTGTCTCGGCCCTGGTAGAGACTGTCTCTCTTTGAATATAAAGAAGTTCAAAACATAAAAGTTGTATATCTCCTTGTTATATTTCCAAATTATCTTGGATCAACTCATTCTGAGGTCGTATGAGATAGTTAAAGGCAAAAAAGCAGAGAGACACTTGCACTGTCTCGGCCAAGGTCGAGATAGTTGGACTATCTCGGTCTTGATAGAAACTATCTTACTTTGAATCTGAAGAAGCTCAAAAGATAAAAGTTGTATATTTCCTTGTTATATTTCTAACTCATCTTGGATTAACTCATTCTGAGATCGGATGAGAGAGATAAAGCCAAAATACCAAAGATAGTACAAACTGCTTTGGAATTCCGAGACAGTGTTTGTGTCTCCGAAAAGAATATAGATTTTTGCCATGCTTAGATTAGAATATGAAAAAACAAAAAATTTAAAAGTTGTAGATCTTTTTATCAGCTTTCCAATGCATCTTGAATCACTTTATTTAGAGGTCATATGAGATAGTTAGAGGTAAAACAAGCGGAGACACTCTGACTGTCTCGGCCAAGGCCAAGACACTTCGAGTGTCCGCCAGACTAAAAAGCTGTTTCGAAGCTGTTTTCGCCCGTTAACCGCCTGAATTTGTTCCAACTGATCTAATGCTATCCTAGAACATGGTAAAGTAGTTATAACTGAGGATAAGAGTGAATCGGTCGTTCTTATCCGAAAACAAAGCTCCTAAAGCCTATAAATACAGCCCTAGGGCCTTCATTTAGACAGATCTGGAATTCTCGAGTCTTGGCAAAACCCTGCTAAATCAGAGACCGAGGAGTATGAATTTCAGAGAGGAGAAGGAGATCAGATCGAGTTCTTCGGCATAAAGAATAAGAGTTTATCAGATCTACAGTTCTCGGTTCCTTCCCTTGAGATCGTACCTAGCTGCGATCTCGAGAAGAGTGGTTATCTTGCTATTGTCGAGATAATTACTTTGGTTTCTTAATTCCTTCGTGAATCAATGAAATTTTGGATTGATCTGATCGCTTGGTAGTCCATGGATATTAACGTCCCCGGCACAGACAAAGATCCCATGCAAACAGGGAGTGATAAACGTCCGTTATGTTTGTTTTGACGAGAGTTGTAATTTTTCATTTTTATTGTGTAAGAGTCTTATAAAAGACTATCTTTTTATTTTTATTATAACGACTGAAGTTGTAATGAATATCTCAATGAAAACATCAACTTTCACACCAAACACCACCGAAACAATGATGCATCACGGAGTGTAGTCGCTCGCTAAATCTAATGTGGTACACAAACTAACGCACTCAAAGTGTAGTCGCCTGCGCTCTCATTGCGGTGAACGGACTAACACACTTAAGCATCCACATCTATCATAAACCAAAACAATCGTCACTCCCTATCGTGACAAACACAAAACATTAGTCTACACACATCAAAAGCTCATGCGTGCTCAACCCAATACGTGCACTCTAATGGTCACGCACGTGTATCGATGTTCTACTCACACTTTGTGCTTGCGATCAAATATACGTGGAAGATCAACATTTACAATACAGCACCAGGTCAGTCGACTGATATCTCATCGGTCGACCGGGCGGCGACGTGCACAAACATGCACAAACAACAAACCTCGATTGGTCGATTGGTCGATTGGCCGGTATAAACTCCCGTTGAGGAGTTACAGATTGACATACCTGCTCGTTGGGCTGGAGGGGGAGATTGTTGTGGGTCCAGCCCAAGATAAGGCCTACATGAATTAAAATTCTAGCTAGAAGAGGATTTGAAGGATCTAGTTGTAATAGGAATAGGTTTCAAGGACCTGAAAATAAAATTCCTTTATAAAGGAATTCTATTCATGAGAAACTGGTAATTTTTTTCGGTGCTACAATAAACTGTGAACAATAACCCGAGAGAGAAAAAGTGGGGAGAAAGAGAAGAAGAGAGAGAAAGAGAAAGTGAGATTATGAATAGCTCGGTTGTCCGATTGTAGTGATTCAAAAGTTATTGTCTTTAGAACGATGACGCTGTCAAGAGTACAGTGTTGGTTTCTCCGTAGGTGTTGGAGAGTTTTGGTGAGACGGGTTTTAGGATTTTAGTGCCCTAGAGGTAATACCGTGTCTTTCTCTTGTGATTTAATTCTCAAGTTCAGGTGGAACTTAAAGGAATTGTACTCTTGATTCATAGTGAAATATTTTTCTCTGGATTGCCCCGTGGACATAGGCACGATTGGTCGAACCACATTAAATTTTGGTGTTTACTTGCTTGTGGTATTTTTATTGGTGTCGTTTTTCATTTAATGTTTAATTCCGCAGATTGATCTTTATAAAATCCCTAACAAAATATTGGGAAATGGAAAACAATGATGCCAACTAGGACTAGACTACCTTTTTTTTTAAAATTAGCTAAACTGAAGTTTTACTCAAAACTAACTCACATAGAAACTAGCTTATCTTAATCTAGACTTGATGTAGCTAGTCTATAAGTAAATCGGGTTAGTTTTTATATAAGTTGCTAAGCTGACGAATAGGATCAAGATGGAGTTTATGCTTGCACTAGTAGAAAAACTAGCAACCTAGACGGAACAAACTAGACGGAATTTTTTTCCGTCTAGTTTGGGTCAAACTAGACGGAATTAATTCCGTCTAGTTTGTTCCGTCTAGGTTGAAACAAACTAGACGGAAATTTCCGTCTAGTTTGTTAATCTAGACGGAAAGATAAACCTAGACGGAAATTCCGTCTAGGTTGCCTCAACCTAGACGGAACTTTCCGTCTAGGTTAAAGGTCAACCTAGACGGAATTTCCGTCTAGGTTGACTAGTCAACCTAGACGGAAATTCCGTCTAGGTTAAGGCAACCTAGACGGAATTTCCGTCTAGGTTGCCTAGGGCAAATTAAACCCACTTCAGCCAATGTAAGACTGGGTCTGTCAAGTGACGGATTCAATCCATTTGGGGTAATGAGCTCTGGTTGGTCTACTTGGCCAGTTGTACTAATGCCATATAATTTACCTCCATTGCTTTGTATGAAACAGCCATTTATGATACTTTCATTACTGATACCCGGTAAACATGCACCTGGAAATGATATTGATGTTTACTTAGAGCCTCTAATTGATGAGCTGAAACAACTATGGTCTGAGGGTATTGTAACATATGATGCCCATTTAAAAGAATCGTTTAGATTACGTGCTATTCTATTATGGACGATTAATGATTTTCCAGCCTATGCTAATCTGTCTGGGTATTCCACAAAGGGAAAGTGTGCTTGTCCTGTATGTGGTCCGGAATTTGAAGCTCTTCAATTACCACATAGCCGAAAGAGTTGTTATTGGTTTAATCGAAGGTGGTTGCCCTTGAGTCATAAGTACAGAAAATTATCAGCTAAGTTTGATGGCACAGTTGAGAAAAGAATGAAGCCGCGTCAACTCACAGGTACTGAGATCGTTCAATTACTTGAGGGGTTTCCAAAAGTTGTGTTTGGGAAAAAACGCTATTCTAAATTTAGCCCGCTCAGAGTAAGAGATTATTTAAAGTCAAAAAGGCCACTGAAGCGTAAGCGAAAGGTCCGGAAAATGCAAGTTGAGGAAGAAGACCAAAAATTACCTAGAGGATGGACTAAATTTAGTATCTTCTTTCAGCTACCTTATTGGCAAAATCTTAAAATCCGCCACAACTTAGATGTCATGCATATTGAGAAAAATATATGTGATAACATAGTATCAACTCTCCTACAAGATGCAAACAAGTCGAAGGATGATCTACGGGCGCGCCAAGATCTGACTGCTTTGAATATCCGAAATGATTTGCAAGCTCAAGATGTTGGACTTAAAAAATTAAAGTTGCCTCCGTCTCGTGTTACACTGACAAATGAGCAGATGCAACGATTTTGTGAAATTCTCAAATCAGTAAAGTCTCCGGATGGTTACTCTGCTAACATTTCAAATAATGTCCAAGTGCAAGAGCGAAAACTCTTAGGTCTGAAGACCCATGATTATCACGTTCTTCTCCATCAATTGCTTCCTGTTGCAATCCGTAACAATATGGATAAAGAAGCGTCGAAGATTATTATTGAGTATTGTGGGTTTTTCAGAAAATTATGCTCTAAAGTCATAGATGTAGATGAATTTAAAAAACTTGAAGCTGAGGTCCGAGTTACTCTATGCAATATGGAAGTAATATTCCCTCCTTCTTTTTTTACGGTTATGGTCCATCTTACCCAGCATCTTGCAAGAGAGGCTAGAATCGCCGGACCTGTTACTTATCGTTGGATGTATCCGATTGAGAGGTAAATTATATTTTTTTTTGCATTCATTACTTGTATATGCGTTTTTGAAATTACCGTGCTAATAATTAGTTATTTTGATTCTAAGATACTTGGGCTCCATGAAACATAATGTTCGCAATCGAGCTCGTCCAGAAGGCTCGATAGCTGAAGGATACGTGGCAAATGAATGCTTTATTTTTGCATCACGTTACATGCGCCAGAAGAAAACCACGGCTCAAGTACCAGATAAGGAGAGAAAGCGTGAAAAATATCCGAGATCTCTCTTAGAACAAATTCATGCATATGTGCTGGAAAACCTTGATATGTTCGCAGACTATCGAAGGTAACAAATAACACCCGAAATATAGATGAGACTATTCATTTTACATAATGTTCGCAATGCAAACTTATATATTGTTTATGTAGGCGACATTTGGAGAAGCTTAAGAATGAAACAACCGGTAGGAATGCAGCGCATAATATTCAGAAAAGACATAGGAAAGAATTTTCTGATTGGTTAAGATTTGATGTAAGTATTTAACAATTAATTTATGAACATTCATAATATAACATCCCCTAAATATTCTGAAATTTTTTGTCTTAGGTTGATAAATCACTTCTTGATGGTACTACGTTACCAGATGAAATTATTATACATGCACAACGCCCTTATTATGAAGTGAGACGTTATAATGAGCATTTGATCAATGGATATAAATTTCGAACGCTAGAGACTGATGATAGGAGGGTAACTCAGAACAGTGGGGTCATGGGCTTGTTTGCTCAAGAATGTTTTTCAAGTACAAGAGATCAGAACCCAATTCTAGCTGACATACTATATTATGGCCAATTAGAAGATATTGTTGAAGTAATTTACGGGTTTGGTAAACCAAAACAATGTACTTACACGATGTTCAAGGTTCGGTGGTGTCCTGCAAAAAAGCAAAAGGATCATTATGGATTTACACTTGTCAATCTCCATCGAGAAGTATATACGGATGAGAAATTCATTTTTGCAGAACAAGCTGATCAGTGCTTCTTCGTGAGAGATCCGAATGTCATATCTGATTGGGTGGTTTTGTACAAGGAGCCAAGATCTGTTGTTCTACCTAATAACAATGAAAAAAATATTGAAGAAAGTGAATATAATTATAGTGAACCAATTGGTTCATCTGATGATGTTTGGCAAGAATTCTCTTACGCACAGAATGTGGCGTTGGATGTAGGTATGTAATATATATGTTACACTGCATTAAAGTTTTTTAGCTAATCATAATAAGAACAATGCATTTCATAATAACTTATCTCATGAGCATGTATATTTTTTTTCTTAACTATGTTAATAATTGAAATTGCAGATGAGGAGGATGAGGAGACTCTTTGACCTCGAGGGTGATCGATCACGTAGTATCACCCCTGGTAGTGGTGCTGATGATACACTACCATCTCCGGATGCAGGTATAAAAATTAATTAATACTTTAATATATTTTATCAATTATTAATTATCTAGCTAATAGTGATTAATTTGTTGCAGATGCGGGTTATTCATCACCTGGCCCCTCTGATGCAGTACCAGAACCATCCCCTGATGCAGGTATTCAATATTATAATGCTCAATTATAATGGTTAATTAAAAACTATATTAATGATTCTCCTTTCTTATGTAGGGGATACTTGGACACCGACATATCCATCTTATACATTCCACACGGACTTGCGGCCAAAGACACAGGACTATCTTAGTTTACCTTTACCTCCAGCCTCTCATAAGTCTATGGCTGACGCAAGGAAGTACCATACACGTGCTGCGAGAAAATTAGAAGAAATGCGTGAAATGATTGAGACACGAAAGAAGGTTGCACTCGCAGCAAAGGAAAGAGAGATAGCGAATGGTAAATTGTATAAATACTTTTAATTTTCACATTTGTATATTATATGATATATTATCATGTTATTATTGTAGGTGCTAAGAAGGATCGTATCGAGAACAGACGTGGCGGAGGTAAGCCTGATTCCAAACAACCGCCAAGAGGAATGAGGGCAATAATTCGGTGGAATAGTTCTAATTTGCCCGTTGGTCCATGGTCGACCCGCTTGAATGCATATATTGGGGTTCTAGTGCGTAGAGCGACCATTATCAACCCTTATTTTCAATTTCGAGAACTACCATGGAGCGCATACGAGGCGATATGGACAGCGCTTATGGTAACTACATATTGCTATTACTTTTTATTTATTAATAATTAGTATTTGATATTAAATTATCTTTCCTAAATGTGTATGTAAATCTACAGGACTGCTTCTGCCTTGAGGACTTTGAGGGGGCTTGGAATTATGTGTTCAATGTTAAGGTTGAAGTAGTTCTCAAACAATGGAGGCATGAGATCAAACATGAAACCTATGACAGGTATGAGGAGGACTGGCAGAGGTTTTTAAACCTCGACGCCCGAGTTGACGAGGTTCATTTCACAGCTCTCCTCATGTATTGGGACAGCGATGCCTCCAAGGTTAGTTTCATGAAAATTACTTTATACTTTTAAGATATTAATTTATTGCATATTTGCTAATTTTTTTCTTTTAAAAAAGAATAAATCCACGAAGGGGTCAGAAAATAGAAGAAAGAAGCTGCATGACCACCACTTGGGCTCACACTCCTATGCCAATCTGGAGGATGTTTATTGTCAGGATACGGTAGATTTCCGTCTAAAGTTTTGATGAATTTAATGATTAGTATGATTATGAGTGTGATAATATATAATATGACAGGGAAAATCATTAATGCCAATACACTTGAGGGCGAAAGCGGCGTATGGCATTTTCCGTGATAGATATAGGGGTGATGAGAAGAATCGAGATAAGATCAAGGCAAATCTCGAGTTGGTGGTGAGAGTTATACATATCTTGTGTAGTATTATTAATTCTATTTTGTTGTTAATATTATGAGGAAATGAGAACACAAATAACATTGTCTTTACCATGAATTAATTATATATTTGTGCTTTAGGAGGGATTTGAGGCTGCATCCAAGGAGGCTGCAACTGTGTATATGTCGCAGCAGGAGGAACAATCTGAGCCGGACCCTCACATGCTTTCTGCAGAGGACAACATTACTCTCACACAGCATTTGATGGGTCATAATAGGTATGGATGTAGAAAATTTGAATCAATTTGAATACTACATTCCTATTTATATTTTTTTATCATTATTGAATTCGAGAGGTAAATTTAATATTTATTTCTCCCTAAACATAGGAGAGGGAGATATCCTCTGCATGGTGTTGGAGCTTCACCCGGCGTAAGCATGAGGTCATCCACAGCATCCTCCACACCATTTACATCCATGAGAGCAGCCCCGCCTCGGTTCCAGGCTATGCCATTTGTCGCACGTATCTCTGCATATTTGCTTGACAAGATTGACTCGGAGCTACATATCCAGGTGACTAATGAGATGACAAGAGTTGCGCTGACGGCGAACTCGATGGATGATCTCCTGGGGTATGTCATGCAATATTTAAGCGGTGTGATTCCTCATGGCGCGTATGGTGGTGTTATACGGATTATAAGCTCGCTTGGCGATAATTCCGGTGCTGGTCAGAGCAGCACTCAGGTACCTTATTTTTTTCTTAAAATAATAAATTCATTTATATTTAATATGTATTAAACACCCCTTAATGATTATTCAATTGACCATTCAGAGTGGAGATATTGGAGGGAGCAGCACACGTTCTCGTAACCAGGATAGAGATACTGCCGACGACGACGACCGATGAGGTTTATGAGATTTTTTGTGGATTTTTAATGCAATGAACAGCTTTATCTGTTATAACAATACTTATATGCGTGTTGGATGTTATAACAATACTTATATGCGTGTTGGATGTTATAACAATACTTATATGCGTGTTGGATGTTATAACAATACTTATATGCGTGTTGGATTTGTTTATTATGGCTGGATCTGTGCATTATGTTGGATTTGTATATTTTTGGGTTTGAATGGAATTGTCTAAAATCTTGATTATATTTGGATGGTTGGATGTATTCATATATACAGTATTTATTGTATGTATTCATGTATTGGTGTAATTGTACAGGGAAATACAAATTGTAATATATTTTTTTTTCTGGAAAAAGAGCAATCTAGACGGAATTCCGTCTAGTATGAACCAAACTAGACGGAAATTCCGTCTAGGTTGTAATAATCAACCTAGACGGACTTCCGTCTAGGTTGGGATTTCCGTCTAGGTTGATAACCTAGACGGTTTTCCGTCTAGGTTGTTAACCTAGACGGTTTTCCGTCTAGGTTGTTAACTTAGACGGATTTCCGTCTAGGTTAACAACCTAGACGGAAATGTAACTTCCGTCTAGGTTGGTTTCTGTCTAGATTGATCAATCTAGACGGAAATCCGTCTAGTTTGATCCAAACTAGACGGAAACAGAATAAACCATTCTACCTAGACGGTTTTCCGTCTAGATGATCCAACCTAGACGGATTGTAGACCAACCTAGACGGAAATTTCCGTCTAGGTTGGTCGTTTTTCTACTAGTGTTGTTTGAAAATTCCAACTTAAACTGCTTTAGTTTAAGCTGGTCTTGTTAGATCAATTTTTGGCTTAAACCAGCTCAAGATTTTTTCTGGCCCAAAATTGAACCCATTCACTTTAAAATTTGTTCGGGGATAAAGTCGCTAACAAACACAATATTGACACAGGGCATTGTATACTGATCTACATATTTTTTGACGTAAAACTGATCTACGTATTTATTTCTCTTCTAATTCTCAGTGGTAACGTGGGCAGTGGACAACACGTGAAAGGAGTACGTGCGTGCGCGGCCCCTACCCACCTTGACATGAACAGGACTTTCAGCAGTGTCATCATGTAGCAACTTGATGAGACGCGTGAAGAAGGACACTATGGGTAGGCAGTTGACAACAACCAAGCTCAACACATGCGCTGGATCTTTAACGTATGAGATCTCATCCAACACAAGCTGGCCGGCCCATCATCGATCCCCTCAAAACCCTCTGCAAGAAACGACAAGGCAAACCTGTCCTGCTGTCCACCCCAACGTCATCTTTTGTTCTTCCAGCTCTCGTAATATGTATTTGTTAGATATTGATAGTTATTAGTATGTTCTTCACTAGTTTGATGTAAGTGTCACATGAAACAAGATGTTATAGGCATATATATAATAGCTCTCTCTTCAATTTTGTATTGGAATCATCGTTAGTATCGATCGTGATGTCAAATCTAAAATCTAGAATCTAAGATCTAAAGATCATTTGGGTTGTTTGGTGTCATTTTTTTACCGAGGGAAATGGTTTGGGTTATTTGCAACAAAAATTGACTTTCCAAAAAAAAAAAAAAAACCCTATTTGAATGGAGGCATAATATATATTTTTTGAAGTGAAAATAGGGCAAGTTGCCCTATTCAAAAGATATTCATTAGTGGGATGAAAAAATTACACGAACGACAACTGAAAGGATAACTTTCGGTTCTATGTTTGAACAAAACCTTATGTCACAAGATTATTCTTGTGACCGAGGAGCAGACTTTGTAGTCACTCACC
>NW_017972341.1:0-11374 GCF_001876935.1 Asparagus officinalis
GACGCTGAGCTCCCCCGTCGAAGACCCTCCCTCCTCCCTCTCTCGACACCGACGCTAATGCCGAAGACCCTCCCTCCTCCCTCTCTCGACACCGACGCTAATGCCGAAGACCCTCCTTCCTCCCTCTCTCGACACCGACGCCGACACTGAGCTCCCCCGTTGAAGACCCTCCCTTCTCCCTCTCTCGACACCGATGCTGACACTGAGCTCCCCCGTTGAAGACCCTCCCTCACATTTAGGTTATTCATGGCAAGAAAGGGTTTCTATATTATGAAGAGAGGTCGATGATGTGGCATTTTTTATAATTGGGAGGAATACAAATCTCAAGTTGATAAATTCCAAATTCCTCCTACAAAGGGTATGCAACATACAAAGAGGCTTTGCTTGAATGGGAGAAGTGATTCAGCATCCAACTCAAGGCATGTCCAGACATCAGTTCAATTTCAACAACAAATACTTCCATCGGGGAATAATCTGGATGAGGACAATGAAAAACTTAGGAAAACTGCTATTTCCTCCATTTATGCTTTTGTATTAGCTTCAGTGTTTATAATATTAGTGTTTTTAGTATGTATCGTTTTGGTATTTGTTGGTTTCTCCGATGCAAAAAGCTTGTGATGTGATTTGTCAATTAGCTTGTAATGTGAGGAAGAGCTTGCATAATTTGGATCATTGAGCTTGTTTGTGGATAGTTTGTATTATGATTTGTGCTCAGTTTGAGCTTATTTTCGTTCTATGAAAAATGTATGCCCAATTAATATTATTGGTTCTCTCTGTTTGTTTGTTGTTGTTATTGTTTTTGTTCTATCTGCTTGTTCGTTGTTGTTTTTGTTGTTTTTGTTATTATTAGTATGTTTTGACATGATCAGAAGCTAGAAGGTCAATAAACAAAAAAAGAGAGGCTATCAAATTAGAGATCAGCCCCTGTAGATGCCCGAGGGATCAGCATTTTGAACGGACCACGGATGCTCGAGCAGCTTGTGGAGCGAGAGGCACTGCGAGGCTTCTTTTATGAGCATCTACACAATGACAGGTTTTCGTTTTCCAAACTTTGCTATTTTGTATTTGTTTATGTGACATTAAACACCAGAAAAAGGTCAATAGTCTGTATAATGAACCAACATAGGCAAAAGAACTAATATTTGTACTAGAACATGCGTTAGTTGGAGGTAGAACTAACACAGGAGCTGCTAGAACTAACACAGGAGCTGCTAGAACTAACAATCACTCAGCTAGAACTAACATAGGTAATATAACCAATACTTATACTAGATCTAACACTAACCGGAGGTAGAACTAATATGGGTGCAACTAGAATTAACACGGTAGCAAGTAGAACTGGTAATAACTATGATAGAACTAACATAGCCACTATAACCAACACTTATACTTGATGCAATGGTCCTCACCCTCATAGATGGGACTTTCACCTCCTGTGATGCCCAATTTATCATTGGAGGTCTGGTGCTGTCGACGTGGGCATATTTCTTTATAATCGTTATCTCGTAGTACCAAAGCTGTAACAAATACATTAAGCATTAAAATTAGAACTAACAATGCATAAATTAGAACTAGACTATGTTAGGCCCTAGAGGGGGGGGGGTGATTAGGGTCTTATGCTAATCTAATCCGATTAAATGCCAATTAAAATTAATTAACAAGTTATCCTAGCAAGTATGAAATACCACAAGATATATGAGCTAGGATAAGCAATGTAAACAATGAGATATATCCTATATGATGAATTATATATATATGCAAGGATATAGAAACTAACACAATGGGTAAATAATATGAACTAGATAGTGGATCATATAAATAATGAGCTATGGACAATGGCGATATAAGATATGAACATAAATATAAATGAACGCCAAAGCACACTCAAACACACTATATGATCACGGAGTTCAGACCTTCTCCTCACACTCGGTTTTCTAGTTCACCGAAAACTTCACAACACACTCGGTTTTCTAGCTCACCGAAAACCTTACACCACTCACAATGTAACAAATATAAATTTGTTCTCTACAATAGATGAGAACACAATTAAGCACAACTCAATGTTACAATCTCTCACAACCCTAATATACTATGTATGCAAATACAATAAGCTCAAGTGGGTGTGTGTAACAATGAGATAATATAATCAAATCTAAACTCAATATAAAAACTAGCTTTAAAGAATGATAATCAAATAACTAAGCAAATGTAAAGCTAGATAGAGTTTAGAAAACTTCTCCAATAGATGACAAGATGGAGAGATGGAGATTGGAGCCCAAACAAGAAGATGATCTCCTCCACTTGTGAAAACAATCTTCAAACCAAACAAACACTAAAACACACTTAAACCCTTATTTAAAACTCTTTAAACTTGTTTAAAACATTTCTTGAGTACCCTTAGAAGTATGATGGCATGGAATATATATAGGCTCATGAAACAAGCCCAAAAACCCAAGAAAACCAAGAAAAAAGACAAAATAACGGATATATCAAAATCTGGAAAATATAGCCGTTGTGCTACAGTAACCACGTCTAGAGAGTTTGGCGGTCGACCGCTGGTACTGTAGCACTACGTTTCAGTTCTGTAAAATCAATTAAAAATAGTAAAACAGCTCCAAAAAATATGAAATTCTGTGGAAAGGTTATAGACATATAGAATAACATTTTAGAGAAATAATGTCTGAAAAATCATTTCCCAGTTGAGAGAAATAAATGTTTGAACACAGATTTACAGTTTCTGAAAAACTGCTGACATACGCGATTTTGTAAAATCAATTGGGCATAGTAAATCAACTCCAAAAATAGTAACATTTTGAGGGAAGTTTGAAAACATGTATATAAACATGTCAAAGAAATAATTTCTTGAATATCACTTCCCATTTATAAAAACTCATCTGTTTTGTAAAACATGCACGAACATGTGCACAAACAAAAGCATGATTTTGTAAATTTCATTAAACATAAAAAATCAATTCCAAACTTGATGAAACTTTGCAAAATGTTTATAAACATGAAAACAAACATGTTAAAAAAATAAATTTTCAATTTTCATTTCTCAATTGTGAAAACTCGTTATTTTGTAAAAACATGCATGAATATGAATTTGTTAAGAACATGTTTTTGACAAAAAGAGTTTAAACGCATATTGAAACTTTATGAAATGTCTTCATAAACATTATAACATATGAATATAAAGTAAACATGATCAATAAAACAATATCACAAAGTTTTCTCAAAATAGCTCATTTTGTGAGAAAATCCAATATTGTGTGTATATGATATTGAGCTTAGAGTATTAAACACACATAATATAAACCTATACTAAATATACCCAAGCTTGATGAAGGTCTTCAATGAGCATGACTTGGTAAACTTTGCGGAAGAAGCTTGTAATTGGATCTTTAACTTGAATTGAATTTGCTTCACTCCACAATTCCGCCAACCTCCATTTGATATGATCGTTAAGGCTCGATTCCATCCATCCTCCAACAACGTTGTTTGTCTACCCTCCAACTCGTTGTTTGTCTATAATAAATAAGAAAACACAAATACTAGATAAACAATATTAGTGGTAAATTGTTTGTTAAACATCATCAAAACAAGAAGGCCAACAATCTCCTTCTTTTTGATGATGACAAATAATTTACAAAAAGAGATATATGCATGAAGAAAATGAATATATAATTTATAATTCACATGCATATAAACAATGCCGACTTTGCCGGATGTAAGGTAGATCGCAAGAGTACTAGTGGAACATGCCAATTCTTAGGAAATTCCCTTGTTTCTTGGGCTTCCAAGAAACAAAATTGTGTTGCATTGTCCACTACGGAAGCGGAATACATTGCCGCCGGCCTATGTTGTGCTCAAGTTTTATGGATGAAACAAAGTTTAGTTGACTATGATTTGAATTTTCAAAATATTAAAATCTTTTGTGATAACACAAGTGCCATAAATATTTCCAAAAATTCGGTTTTGCATTCTAGAACTAAGCATATTGACGTGCGCCATCATTTCTTACGCGATCATGTAGAGAGACAAGATGTATCCCTAGTATTTGTTGACACCAAATCTCAACTAGCGGATATATTTACTAAGCCTCTTGGAGAGGATGATTTTTGTCGCATAAGAAATGGTTTGGGCTTATGCACTATGTGACCGTTCTACATTGCTTGCTTGACTAGTTGTATTTTGCATTTAGTATTTCTCTTTACCCCATTTTTGATGGTGACAAAGGGGGAGAGAAATCTCCTCATTTGTTGCATATATTTAGGGGGAGCTCATAGATAGGGGGAGCACCTATCTATAAGCTATCTTATTTTTGCTCTTATATAATGGTTGGTTGTCATCATCAAAAAGGGGGAGATTGTTAGCCCTTATGTTTTGATGATGTTCTTACAACCACCATTATCGGTACTAATGGCTTATTAAGTGTAAATATAGTAAACTCATTTGTCAAGCTTGTTAGTGCCATTAATGGAGGATGGATGGAATATATGCTACAACGAAGATATCCAAAGGAGGAGGAGGCCAAGAGATGAAGCAACGTTATTTCAAGAACGACAAATTCGATCAAAAGCTTCATCCGATTCAAGCTATATCAAAGCTCAAGTATATTGCTCTCTATATGAGGATATTAGCTTTCTTTTGTTTTTCTCTCTAGTGCTAGAATGTAGGCAAAGAGTTACTGAGTTTACTTGAAGCTATTGGGAATCACACACACGTTTTTAGACTTGTGCTTTTAAGCGTTTTTTCACAAAATACTATTTTTCACAAGTATGAGTACCTATCTGCAAAATTCTTTTTCCAAGCAGTTTGTTTTTAGTATTAAAAACATTTTATAAAGTTTCAGAATTTTCAGAGGTCGAATAAATATTCTGCAAATATTTCAAGTTAGTCAAAAATCCGATTTCAGAAAATATCAGAAATCGGTCGACCGGTCCGGTCGACCGATCCGATGACCTTTCTTCAGTATGTTTCCAGAGTGTCGTCGGGCGACCCGGACGGGCGGTTTTACCAAATTTCCTTAGCTGCTCGCGGTCGACCGAATTTTTCGGTCGGTCGACCGAAGGCATTTTTCGGTCGACCGAAATTTCCTTCGGTCAACCGATTTTTGCCTCTGGTCAGCCGCGACTTTTTTAAACGGTCATTTACATCGTTTACTGTGTTTTCACTTGTTAGTGTTTGGCACAGTCTGTGATGAGGGTCTGAAGAAGAGATTATTATCTCATTTGGGAAGATTTGTTTTTGTTTTAAAATGATTTAAACTTTTCAATATAAACCCCCCAGACCTCTTCTTCTTCTAAGGCCTAACATTTGAAAAACCAGAGAGCTTTTTCTGTTTCCTGAGTAAATTTTCAAAACTCTGTTTTTCTCTCTGTTTCAAGTGTGATTCACCTCCCAGCTTCAGTATACCTTCTCTTTGCTATAAGGGCTGTGTAAAGAGAGGTTCTTGCATTTCTTTCTTCTGCTGTGTGAGTGAGATCTGTGGAGATCTACTGTGAGGGAGTGTGATCTGTGAGATCAAACTGTGTAGTGAGAGAGATCTGTGGAGATCGCTGTGTAGACGAAGTTCCGGCTTCCAAACCGGGTGTGTAGTGGATTTCTCCGCGAGAGTGGGGAGCGGGGACGTAGGCCAGAGGGCCGAACCTCGTTAACACATCGCGCGTCAAGGATAACGAACTCCTAACCTTATCTCTCTTATTTTTATCGCATTTCTGTTTTGTGGTTTGCTTGTGCTGATTTTTAATTGCATATTAGAGCCTGTTGACCCTAATCACCCCCCTCTAGGGTCCAACAGTTCCAACCCATATAATCATTCTAGCATCCGGTAAACATGATTTGGGAATAAACACCCAATAAATCCGGAGGGTTATATAAATACAAACCTCTCATTAAAACAAGATCAATAATCATGAAAACAAAAAAAATTATCAATTAAAAGTTTTTTTTTCATATAAAAGGATTTCAAAGCATAATTTTCAAAACCAAGACAAAGAAAAATAAAAATGCTAAATCAATTAAAAGTTTTTTTTTCATATAAAAGGATTTCAAAGCATAATTTTCAAAACCAAGACAAAGAAAAATAAAAATGCTAAAATTCTTGGTTTAAAATCAAATTTGTTTTGGTACCCAAGTAATGTTGGTACCAAAAAGTTTAGGGACATGACCCCTATCATTAAAGCTCAGCCATTTGTTTTTGTGGACCATTAGCTCGGGCACGAGAATCATTTGAAAATAAAGATTTTTCTTTTAAATTATATCGCAAATGAGAAGCATCATTAAACAAAGGTGGTTTACTTGAGAAATTTGGCAAGTTTGAATATTTTTTCAAATCATAACAAAACTTCGCCAAATGGCCAAATCTACCACAAACATCACATTTATACCACAAACATTACATTTATAAACATGTGGTCTACTAGAAACATTTGGTAAATGAGACTTATTTTTTAAATCAAAACAGTATTTGGCCAAATGACCAAAACGACCATAATGATCACACTTGAACACACTAGCATGCTTATGATGAACTTTGTGAGAATGAGCATGTGAATGTGTAAGTGTAAAAGATGAAGAAGCTGCATGAGATGCACAAGGAGCATTAGAATTCTTATGTTTGTGTGCATCATAGCAAAATTTAGATAAATAACCCTTTCGGCCGCAAATAGAACACTTATAAGTTTTGCTATACATGTGTGCATAATGAGTGAATGACTTCTTAGACTTAGCACACATATCCATAAGCTTCTTATGATTATCAAAGCATATTTTTAAAGTTGAATCTAAAGATGAAATGCATTTTTTCATAAGATTCAAGTCTTCATTTTTTGGCACATATGCACCTTTAGAAGTAGAACATAAATAGTTATCTATAAAAGAAGCTGTATCATTTTGTATGTTCTTTACTTCTAACATGGCATTATCTCTTTCATGAGTTAAGCTAGAAATGGATGATGTTAATTTTTCATTTTCCAAGTTTAACATATCATTGTTTTCTTTAAGGTTTTTATTTTCTTTAGCAATGATATCAAACTTGGATACTAGCTTCTCATGATCGGATTCTAAATTATCATGCTTGCATTTTAAATCATTAAAATCTTTATGTAATTTGTTGTAGGCATGCAATAATTTCTTAGATGCACAAACAAGTTCATCACTAGATAAATCATTATCGGGTTCGAACTCGCAAACCTCACTAGGGCTATCGCCTAGTGGCCGTGTGCATGTTGCTCCGTATGAACTTGAAGTTAGATCCTCCAAAGCTTGTTGGATCGCCTCCAAGCTTGATGCGCTTCTATGAATTTCCATAATGTATAAGCGCTATCAAAAGAATCAAGCTTGTTAGACATAAATGAATCAAATGCATTTAATAAAAATTCTAACATAAGCTTGTTCATAATAAACATCTTTTTATCATGTTTGCTCCACTTGGATTTCTCCAACGTGGGCACAATATAAGCACAATCAATGATTTCCCATAAATCGATATTTTTAGATTGAACAAATATTTTGAATCTAAAACACCATTGAGCATAAGGGAAAGCATTGAATTTAGGAGCAATACTAGAATCATAGCCTAAACAAGATGCATCATTCATATCCATAATTTGTAAAAATATGCAAGCAAGATACAAATGCAATCAAAACAAGATTAGCACAAAAAGATAACTTGGATCTTTAACTCAAGGCGATTAGACCTTAAATCAAAGAGCACCAAGCTCTGATACCAATTGTTAGACCCTAGAGGGGGGGTGATTAGGGTCTTATGCTAATCTAATCCGATTAAATGCTAATTAAAACTAATTAATAAATATATTCTTGCAAGATAGATATACAAAGAGTTATGTGCAAGAATATGCAATATAAACAATGAGATATATCCTATATGATGAATTATATATATATGCAAGGATATAAAAACTAACACAAGGGGTAAATAATATGAACTAAATAGTGGATCATATAAATAATGAGCTATGGACAATGGCGATATAAGATATGAACATAAATATAAATGAACGCCAAAGCATACTCAAACACACTATATGATCACGGAGTTCGGACCTTCCGTCCTACGTCTCCGCTCCCCACTCCCGGGGAGAAATCCACTATCACAACCGGGTTTTCTACGCTCACCCGAATAACGTTTACACCTCACAGTGTCGGTTTTCAACGCTCACCGAACAACGTTCACTCCTCACACTCGGTTTCTAGTTCACCAAAAACTTCACAACACACTCGGTTTTCTAGCTCACCGAAAACCTTACACCACTCACAATGTAACAAATATAAATTTGTTCTCTACAATAGATGAGAACACAATTAAGCACAACTCAATGTTACAATCTCTCACAACCCTAATATACTATGTATGCAAATACAATAAGCTCAAGTGGGTGTGTGTAACAATGAGATAATATATCAAATCTAAACTCAATATAAAAAACTAGCTTTAAAGAATGATAATCAAATAACTAAGCAAATGTAAAGCTAGATAGAGTTTAGAAAACTTCTCCAATAGGTGACAAGATGGAGAGATGGAGATTGGAGCCCAAATAAGAAGATGATCTCCTCCACTTGTGAAAACAATCTTCAAACCAAACAAACACTAAAACACACTTAAACCCTTGTTTAAAACTCTTTAAACTTGTTTAAAATATTTCTTGAGTACCCTTAGAAGTATGAGGGCATGGAGTATATATAGGCTCATGAAACAAGCCCAAAAACCCAAGAAAACCAAGCAAAAAGACAAAAAAACGGATATATCAAAATCTGGAAAATATAGCCATTGTGCTACAGTAACCACGTCCAGAGAGTTTGGCGGGGGGCCCGGCCCAAAAATCTGGAAAATATAGCCGTTGTGCTACAGTAACCACGTCCAGAGAGTTTGGCGGTCGACCGTACCGGTCGACCGCTGGTACTGTAGCACTGCGTTTCAGTTTTGTAAAATCAATTAAAAATAGTAAAACAGCTTCAAAAAATATAAAATTTTGTGGGAAGGTTATAGACATGTAGAATAACATGTTAGAGAAAGGATTTCTGAAAAATCATTTCCCAGTTGAGAGAAATAAATGTTTGAACACAGATTTACAGTTTCTGAAAAACTTCTGACATACGCGATTTTGTAAAATCAATTGGGCACAGTAAATCAACTCCAAAAATAGTAAAATTTTGTGGGACGTTTCTAAACATATAGATAAACATGTTAAAGAAATAATTTCTTGAATATCACTTCCCATTTATAAAAACTCATCTATTTTGTAAAACATGCACGGACATGTGCACAAACAAAAACATGATTTTGTAAATTCCATTAAACTCATCTATTTTGTAAAACATGCACGGACATGTGCACAAACAAAAACATGATTTTGTAAATTCCATTAAACATAACAAATCAATTCCAAACTTGATGAAACTTTGCAAAATATTTATAAACATGAAAAAAAACATGTTACAAAAATAAATTTTCAATTTTAATTTCTTAATTGTGAAAACTTATTATTTTGTAAAAACATGCATGAATATGAATTTGTTAAGAACATGTTTTTGACAAAAAGAGTTTAAACGCATATTGAAACTTTATGAAATGTATTCATAAACATTATAACACATGAATATAAAGTAAACATGGTCAATAAAAAAATATCACAAAGTTTTCTCAAAATAGCTCATTTTGTGAGAAAATCCAATATTGTGTGTGTATATGATATTGAGCTTAGAGTATTAAACACACATAATATAAACCTATACTAAATATACCCAAGCTTGATGAAGGTCTTCAATGAGCATGACTTGGTAAACTTTGCGGAAGAAGCTTGTAATTGGATCTTTAACTTGAATTGACGTTGCTTCACTCCACAATTCCGCCAACCTCCATTTGATATGATCGTTAAGGCTCGATTCCATCCATCCTCCAACTACGTTGTTTGTCTATAATAAATAAGAAAACACAAATACTAGACAAATAACATTAGTGGTAAATTGTTTGTTAAACATCATCAAAAATAAGAAGGCCAACAGACTAGACCAAACTAACATGAGATGTAGTAGGACTAACATGAAATACAAACATAAGATAGAACTAACCGACCTTTATTAAAACTAACATGACCCAGTTCTTATATAACATAACGCCAACTAAGACTAGCATGACCCAAATAATGACTAACATGAATACGGCTAGAACTAACATGGTATAAATTAGATCTTTCTTATCCGTAACATCGAAGGAAGTTAGTTCTGTTGTATTTTGCACTATTATGGAAGGAAACGATTTGTTATATATTCTCTTTCGCATACAGTAATGTTTTTATACATCTTTGTTAGTTATATTTGGATATTAGTTCTACTTGATGATATGTTAGTTCTAGTTGCTCTCGTGTTAGTTCTAGCTGCACTCAAGTTATTTCTAGTATAAGTGTTGGATCTAATTGCTATGTATGTTCTAATCGCAGTTGTGTTAGTTTTAGCTACTCCCATATCAGTTCTAGATGCACTCGAGTTAGCTCTACAATACAACGCGTGTTATTTCTATCACAAGTGTTGGTTCTAGATGCTACGTTAGTCCTAATTAATTCAATGTTAGTTCTAACTTATATACAGCTAGTCCTAGATAATCTTGTGTTAGTTCTACATCCAGCTCGCGTTATTTCTATGGCAAGTGTCGGTTCTAGATGCTATGTTAGTTCTAATTGATTCAATATTAGTTCTATACAACTAGTTCTCACTAGTAGAAAAACGATCAAACTAGACGGAACAATCTAGACGGAAATTTTTTCCGTCTAGATTGGATCAAAGTAGACGGAATAATTCCGTCTAGATTGTTCCGTCTAGTTTGGAGCAAACTAGACGGAATTTTCCATCTAGTTTGACAAACCCAGACGGAACAGGAAACCTAGACGGAAATTCCGTCTAGGTTGAGGCAACCTAGACGGAATTTCCGTCTAGGTTGACTATACAACCTAGACGGACTGCCGTCTAGGTTGTGTAGTCAACCTAGACGGAAATTTCCGTCTAGGTTGACTATACAACCTAGACGGACTGCCGTCTAGGTTGTGTAGTCAACCTAGACGGAATTTCCATCTAGGTTGAGGCAACCTAGACGGAAATCCCGTCTTGGTTGCCTGTTCCGTCTGGGTTTGTCAAACTAGACGGAAAATTCCGTCTAGTTTGCTCCAAACTAGACGGAACAATCTAGACGGAATTATTCCGTCTACTTTGATCCAATCTAGACGGAAAAAATTTCCGTCTAGATTGTTCTGTCTAGTTTGATCGTTTTTCTACTAGTGATACCATGTTTGGATGGGGTGAATGAGGAGTAGGCAAAGGAAGGTAAATATATCTTCATATTGTTTGGGAGTTTTTT
>NW_017972342.1:0-492 GCF_001876935.1 Asparagus officinalis
GGGCCGCGGGCTGTTTTGGACAGCCCTAGTTAGAAGTCTCTCTCTCGCACAAAAGCACCATAGAAAAGATCAGAATGTGTTGATGAACAAACAATCACGAAAGGGCAAATGGATCGAAATCACCTTCGAAAGGGATCCAATCAAAGAGGAGGAGAAGATCAGAAACCGCCCTCGCGCCACTACTACAATGGCAGCGGGCACCACCCCGATCTCCGCGCTACTACGACGGCCTCTCACTTGTAGAAAAACGATCAAAATAGACGGAACAAACTATACGGAAATGAATTCAGTCTAGTTTGTGGCAACCTAGACGGAGTTTTTCCGTCTAGTTTGGAGCATTCTAGACGGAATTTCCGTTTAGAATGCCAAACTAGATAGAATGGTTTTATTTTTAAAAAATAAAAAAAACAACCTACACGGAAATTCCGTCTAGGTTGTGTTTAATAATTAAAAAAAACAAAACACTAACCCTATCCCTTTCCCAAGTAGCCG
>NW_017972342.1:888-7259 GCF_001876935.1 Asparagus officinalis
GACCTCACCGACGCCGAGATACGCATCGCCCGTCTCGACGAATCCCAAACCTTCATAGAGACCGCTTACACTAATGAGATCGTCGTCATCCCCAAATGGATCGACTACGTCAACCATCACCGCCGCCGTCGTCGATCCCCTCTCCTCATCTCGATCTCCTACTACACCACCATCGCTCGCCCCTCGTGGCTGTCCAAAGCCCCACCGAGGTTCAAGAACCCGATCCAGGTCATCTCCCTCTGTGTCGGGGAATCTCACTGCCTCATCCTCGAGCTCCGCCGAGGGGGGATGTGGAGGTTGAGGAGATGGTGTGTCGGGGAATCTCACTGCCTCATCCTCGAGCTCCGCCGAGGGGGGATGTGGAGGTTGAGGAGATGGCGGAGATGGTTCTTGATGGGGTGAAGAACGTTAGAGAGAAGGGGAAGAAGGTGAAGGACATGGATTGGGGTCGTGAGGATATCACTGAGGATGCTTTAATGTATGCGACTCGTGTTGCGTATTTTGCTTTTGAGATCGGGAAGAAGTGCTTGGATCTGATCACGCGCAAGAGCTAATTGCACGCTGTTGGTGGCAAGTTCTTGATCCGTCGGATTTCGAGGTGATTAATTGAGCTTGGCGTGTGTAGATCTGGTAGCTAGTTCGACCTTTTTGGGATTTCTCTTGAATCGTGATTTAGTAAAATCTGAGTTAGATGATCTCTTCTTGATTTTCTGAATGAGAGTAGTTGGATTACACTGATAATTTTTGTCCCTTTTTTTTAATTCCGTCCGTCCTTTTGCCATGAGGAGTCGTGATTTTCCCGCCAAAAGTTTGGGTTATGGACCTATGGTTGGGATGTTGAATTCGCGCAGGGATGGTAGAGATCCTACGGCTTTTAGAGTGACACGTGGATGGTATAGAGGAGAATGCATTTCTCGTGGAAAAAGAGGGTTGCTACAAAGACTCAAAATATAAGACCAATATAGGGGACATATGAGATGTTCCCTCCATATTGCATAATGAGCTGTCATGCCAGCTCATTATGCAATAGGAAGATGACACCTCACCTGTCCCCTTCAATGATCTTATATTTTGGGTCCCTGTAGCAGCGCTCTTTCTCGTGAGGCGTTGACGACATAGCTGCCAGCACACATAGTTTCTGTTGCTGCTCCATAAGGCCGGTAGACCAAACGGAAGATGCCACGTACCATCTGCTACAATAAAGCTTGATTAATCATGAGAATGTAGTTATCTTGCTTACTTAGTTCGGAAAATGAAAACTATGACTATGAAAATTATACCATTTTTGCAAATTATGCAAAGCAAGAAAGAGGTTCAAAGACTTTTTGTTTATTCTAATACAAAAATAGTACAATTTTTGCAATCAAGAAATTAATAGCTCATGTATCATTTTTTACGGTATAAATTTAAAGGCATGCATTCACATTTGAGCAATAATATACAAGAAATTGGGCATCTATTCGTAATTGGGTGATACTACATGTGTCTATTTTTAATTAATCCTTTTAAAAACGACTCCTTACTGCCTCGTAGAAAAATGCTGAGTCTAATTGTGCGTACTGCCTCATAAGAAAATTGGCGAGACTCGTTGAAGGCGATAATGACCAGGTTTAAATATAACGAGACTTTTAAATAAAATTAAAATAAATGCTATGACTACGTAATGCATGTTTTCATAGTTCTGTAATACTTTTTCTTCCATGCATGTTTACAGCACAATTTACTGGCTAGATTCATCCATAATTTGCAGTGATCGATGCTCTCTTTTTCTCAACGTATGAAGTTTAAGGGATTATTAATTAATATATTGTTGTTATTCTTTCTTCTTCTGCACACAGAAACCTATAGCCCTATGGCTGTCTCAGTTCAAGTTTTGCAATGAAAAGTGATTGAGCTTACGCAGCGCAAAGGTGATAATCTCGGAATCCACCAAGAAGTATTCTTTAAATTCACAAAGAACGATCTCCGAATCCACGAAGAACTTTGAATCCACGAAAAAATATTAAAAGAAAAATTTTATTGATAAAAAATCATGCATCTAGGCCTTACAATATTCTGCTTAAATAGAAAATAAACAAGACTCCTACTATGACTCAAACTTTATCAAAAATAGAAATAACAAAATTCTTACTAAAAGACTCTCTAGGATTAGGGAAGCAAATCGGTCAAATTTAGAATCAAACCAGATTTGCTTCCTAATCAAAACAGACTCCTAAAATAGCAAAAAACTAACAAAAACACTGATATCTCTCAATCCGGAGGGAATTTGGCAAAACAAACGGTGGCAAACCGAACATCGGTGGGTTTGGTCGACTTCGTCTCAAAAAAATACGTGATTTTCATATATAATTCGTCTAGTTCCGACTTACAGTTCGAAAGATATATATGACACGTTCTTCGTGACAAGTTATTTTTCTCGACCGCGTCCGCGTTTAGACTTGTGTCTATCCCTCTTCTTCATAAATATGTCCTCCGTATATTCTACATCAGAGCTGCATAGAGTGTCTAAGGTATGTTGCCCTAAGTCATACCAACTTGCACCACAAACGTACCAATGAACGAAACTTTGCAATAAACTGACCGCTCATTAATTGTTCATCTTACTATTTGGTTATACTTGGTCCAATAGATCACTACTTTTAAATTCTTCAGCCTAAAATTTGTTTCTACCTTTAAACATTTCCAGATTTTTACGAGGCATTGCTTTTAATGAAATTCTAGTAATTAGGCTTTGCTTTTGAGTTGAATCGCGGGTGGAGCAAAGCGACACACTCTGATTCATCAGTAGAATCGTAGTAGCAGGTAACAACAGCGTCTCACTACAACTAGAAAAGCATTTTGCGCAATTCCATCCACGTTTCACTCTAAATGCCGTGGGATCATTAAGGTCCCTCCTGAATTAAGATCTCGCCATTCACTATGACCAAAGTTTTGGCGGGAAATATCACGATTCGAGATGACGACAACAAATAAAAAGATATAAAAAAAGGAAATGTTTTTTTTTTGAAGAGCAGACTGGAGAAATTATTGCTGCCAATTTTTTTTTTCTCGTTCAGAAACATACAGAAAATCATAAAATAGACATCTAGAACTAAAATTTTACTCAAAATTCCATTCAAGAAAATTAAAAAGAGGACGAACAAGCTATTCTTTTTGTAAAATAATTCTAGTTAACATGCTTAAAAACAATTATATATATTACTCTACTAATAGGTGTGCTATATATGGGGGATTAAAAGTTGTACTACTTTTTGTACGCACGCACTAATTAACTATGTATAAAAAGGAAGAGGTTCAAACTCGATCTTGATTTATGGCACTTATCAAGAAAGTGCCTCACATTTCTTTCAGTTGTTGCATGGTCTCTAAATACGATTCATTACTACCTCATAATATGGTGAAAGTTTTAAAATAAATTAAACTAGAGCAGATACGTACATTGAATATATACTACTGTCGTCGTAGTTCTGTAATATTACTTTTTGTACATGCATTAATTATTATTTTTCTGGATATAGTCATATTGTGTTGGCTTCATGCGTTGAAATTAACTTTAATAACTAAAATCATCATCATAATTAATATCTAAAATTTATTATTTATACCATCAATATGTCCTCTCACAATTCATGTTGACATATTAGCCTCTTTCATTTATATTTAATTGTATATCTAAAGACACAAATATGTGTCGTGATTTTTCACACTTTTACTTGTGCCACTATTATTATTTTTTTTGTAAATAAAATGGCACTTTTATATGTATCATAAAAAAAGTGTATCATAAAAAAAGTGTGGGCATATACTTTGTTGTAGTGTGAATTTCAATTCTAGAAAAAATCCTAGTCCTAGCAATACTCGATCAACCAATAATATGGTTATCTCATCTCAAGGTTTGTAGGTACAAGTACGTTTTGAGCCAGATAAATTGACACACAGGGGAAACAGCTAACCAACTTAATTTGTCCGTCTGGGAGTGGAACCACAAAATTAACCCGTAGTTCGTTAAGGTCTCACTATTTGATATATTTGATATGATAGTCTATATAACGCTAAACAAATACTTTTTATTATTCGGTCCATTAACTAGAAAAACATAACCAAATATAGATTATGAAATTCATAATATCAATATTCATCAAGTTTTATCGCTAGTAATTTGAGTTACTTACTACACATATGATATTTAATTTTGACCCACTTATGTTTTTTTTTTTTTTTTTGGACCTGTCAGCTGTCAGCAGTTACGTAAGTTTAGCATTTGTCACTCGTCCATCCAGGAAAAAAACTAAATATAATTTCTGTTAAAAATAACTGCGATGGGATGAGATGGGTCTTATATGCTAAGAGCTTCTATTATTTATTAGATTCAATATTATGACGATACAACTGAACTTTAACCGGAAACATTGCTCTCCCCTTTTTCATTCCTTTGTCATCGCAATATTGATCGCTTCCCCATTAGTTTAGTCCATAACCCCGATGAGCTTATTAGAGTCATTGAAGTTTCAACGAAGCGAATACAACAGAATTATGTGGGCAGTCGTAGCCAGTTGCATCGTAAAACACTACACTAATTGCTGTAAGTTTTCAGCCTTTTTTAACTTTTATTTTTACGAGGCATTACCATTAACGGAACAGATCAAAATTACGAACAATGAAGCAAGGTCAAAGAAATTTTCGTAATTAAGCTTAATTGCCGCGAATAACACGTGGCATCTCCCCCATTGCTTTCGGGTAGGATCGTTGCAGCAGCAACAGCAATGGTCTGACGCTTCAACAGAATTGTACAGGCAGGTAAGAACTGTGTCTCACTATAAAGGCCTCTTGCACAACTCAATACACGTGTCACTCTAATTGCCTTAGGATTGTCAAGGTCCCTCCTGAATTGAGATCTAGCCATTCGCTATGGCCAAAACTTTGGCGGGAAATATCACAATTCCACATGACGACAAAAACTAAAAAGAACTAAATAAGATTTTTTTTAAGAACAGACTGGAGAAATTATTACTACTAAAATTTTTCTCGTCCAGAAAAAATTTGAAAAAAAAAACACAAAAAGACATCTAGAACTCAAATTTTACTCAAAGACCTTTTAAGAAAATTAAAAAGACGAACGTACTAGCAACCAGATCCACACACCCGAAAACTCCATTGATCACCTCAAAATCCTGCAGATCTAGGACTCACTTAGACTAACTAATCTACCAATTCAAAAAACACACAAAGAACAATCACAAAGAGACGTCTAAAATTCAAAAGAGGACGAGCTAAACCCGCTAGCTAGCTAGCTAGATCTGTAAACCCGAAACACTAGTATTAATCACCTCGAAATCCAGCAGATCAAGAACTCATCGTCACCGACATCAACCAGATTTCGATCCTTTGCGCCCGATCAGATCCAAGCACTTGTTCCCGATCTCAAAGGCAAAATACGCGTCACGAGTCGCGTACATCACCGCATCCTCGGTCACCTTCTCGGTACCCCAAACCATGCTCTTCACCTTCTTCTCCTTCTCCCTAACATTCTTCATCCCATCAAGGACCAGCTCCGCCATCTCCTCCACCTCCGGGTTCACCCTCGGCCCCAGCTTATTCTTCCCAAACGCCTCATCGACCAGCGACTTCAGCTCCCTCGGATTCGCCACTCGATCGATCCCCAGCTCCTCCTTGGCTTTCTTAACAAACTTCTCCATCCCGATCCCGACGATCGTAATCCTCCGATCCTCAAGAAGTCGCTTGAGCGGGACGATGTCCTTCAGAACTTCAGACCTGAACTGTTTAACGTTGACGTCGCCGACTCGAGACGCAGCAGTGGGTCCCGCCTGGCAGAGGGAGATTGGTGTGTCGGATCGGGTCCTTGAACTTTTGACGGCCACGATACCACACGCGTCACGGGATTCCGGCTGTAGTATGGAGAGGGAGAAGAGGTTGAGGGGAGCGGCGGCGGTGGCGGCGCTCGCGGTTGATCGTAGCGCGTAGCAGCGTGCGCGACGGCGCCAGAGGCATGACGTTAGAGTAGGCGCGTCTCGCATGAGGGTCTGGCTTCGGTCGTTGAGCTTGACGCACGCGGATCTCGGATGTCGGTGAGCGAGCAAGAGGCCGTCGTGGTAGTTGTTGGCCTGTAGTGCAGGGCTGCTGTAGTCGATGAAGTAGCGGAGGTCGAGCGCCTAGTAGCTTGAGCTCCTCCTCGACTGGATCTCTCTCGATGGTGACGTCGATCCATCGGCCCTTTCCCATTGTGATAACTTTGCTAGGGTTAGGGTTTGAGTTTGAGAGAGAGAAAGAGAGAGAGAGGCAAGCTTGTCCGGCAAGCAAGCGCCTCGTCTCTCTCTCTATATAGAAGAATGGGGGGAAGGTTCCAGAGAGGC
>NW_017972343.1:0-1320 GCF_001876935.1 Asparagus officinalis
CAATGGAGCTCCTTCATCTCCTCTAGCAAGAGAATCCCAAATCAAATCGAGCCAAAAGCAAAGAACTATGTCGTTACTCACTGGTAGCCGACGGGCCAAGGAAAGCCCATCACCGCTGCTCATAGAAGCCGCACGCTTTGGGTTAGGGTTTGTAGAAGAAATAATGGGTTGAGAACTTTGTATGAAATGGGTCTTTAAACGGGTCATAAATGGGTCATGATAGGGTCGAGTTATACGGGTCGACCAAATTATGACCCATACCCATATATGTCAACCCGTACCCATTATTAACGGGTCGGGTCGGGTTGACAGGTTGGGGCAGATATTGCCATTCCTAGTTAGAACTAGCAGTTAATTGAAACCCTTCCACAGAACATGACATCATTAACATCAAATAAGGAATCTACACTCAAGTTCCTTCAGTTCCATGATTCAAGCTTGCCACAAGAAATTTGCATGTGGGATTCTATCAAAACTACATGCGACGGTTAACAACTTCCCTAGTGGATGTATAAGAAAACAAAGTTCTTTCATATTTTATTTATATTTTTCTCTTCAATTTTATTCGCAGGAAGAGAAGGGTAAAATCTCAAACACTTCCAATTTTCTCAGAAGGAGATGAATACTTTGATTTTGATTTGGAAAAGGTGCCCTCCAACTGAACATGCAAATCTTATTATGATCTATTATCCCCAAAACGTATAGAAACAAAATTTTCAATACTTTCGACAGAACACTTACCCATGCATCAAAGCGATCAAAAGTTCTACACTTTATTCTAATCGATCTTTTTGGCAACAAAATGCAGGGGCGACAAAAAAGTTAAAAATTTCCATTTCTAGATATTTTGTGGGTAATAAATCATGCTTACTGGTGTGTACTTTTAGGTACATCTTCCGACATAAAAGGAAAGTATTTGCTTCATGGATACTCCTAAAAGTAGGTTCTCCAACATGTACGATACCGACCTTGACCTCCTCTTCCAAATCGAAACAATTCAACATCTCCATCTCCAAACAACATCTTGTGAAACAATTCAGCATTAACTCTTGCAAGTTATCGTCAAACCATGGGCATTCAACTTTCCTCCATTAAAATTCAATTAAATACACAATAGTATAATATCGAAATTGGATTTTTTTAATAAACCAACAAAGAAACAACAAATTTTAAATCCTCTAGTTTATACAGGAGTTTGACGAGAATGGAAAATACCCTTTTCTTGTCCTCAATTTCAACCGCTAAACAAACCAACACACGAAAGTTGCTTACTTGCTTTGTACACAATTGTTAGACATTCACAATTTTGCATTTAAGGTC
>NW_017972343.1:1441-1778 GCF_001876935.1 Asparagus officinalis
CTGGACGCGCCACTGTTTGTACATACCATAAGTTTGTATTATAGGGCTCCAATTGCTCAGCTAAACCCTACATTGTTTTCATGAGTCACCATGCAGAACATTTTGATTCCCCATTATATGTCACAAACTCATAAGCTTCTTACTTCACTTAAGCAATCTTGGTTCCTAATGAGTCATGATGCACAACAGCCTAATTCCTTATTCTATTTCAAAAGCTTCTAAGTTTATGTATCCATCAATAAATAGCATTTTCCAACAGAATTAAAAATCCAAAAAAAAATCATTACCAGGCTGTTCCTCCACCTTCGGCCAGAGGAAATCGACCTTAGTAGAAAGG
>NW_017972343.1:1907-14015 GCF_001876935.1 Asparagus officinalis
CTCCGAGGACGCATCCAAATCTCGCCATGCCGCGGAGGGACGAGGGGAGGAGGAGGAGCCTTGCGCTTCGGTTGCCGAGCATGGCGGAGCTGCGGTGCCCTAGATCGCTGCAGGAGCACATCTTGATGGGAGATTAGGGTTAGGGTTTCAATTTCCTTTTACCCTTTTTATTTTATTTTATTTTTGTGGGGAAATTCACATGTTAACGAACTCGCGGAGGGGAGAGAGAGAGAGAGAGAGAGACGATAATCGGGAGTTAAATTTGTGGGAGGAGTGAGGAGCAGTGGCGGAGGTGTCTGTGGACAGGAGGGAACTGAAACGAACTGGAGAATCTTCGGAGGGTTGAATCTGGTAAATTACATTTAACCCCCTTAAGCGGAAACATACTTACCTATAACTCCAATTTTCTCTTCTCCTGTTTTTATTTCTTTTCTTTTCCCAGTAAATTAATTCGGCAAAATTACAACATTGATATATTCAGTCGGAGCATGCCATTTTTCTTTTACCAGCAACATTATCATATTAATATCAGCTTTTGTAGCAGTAGAAATAAATCAGATTGATATCTTTTATATATAGATGGATAAAAAAGCAAATTGATATTAATTTCAGTATTAATATTATAACACTAAAAAATATTATATCGTAAACACGATCCTGCTAAAAATGCTAATTTGATAATTTAGCTTTCATGTGTTTAATGGAACCTTCCAGCGCTAGCTATTGCAGATATAGCGTTAATAGAACTAAATAGAATTATTATGAGAAAGTGATAAAGGTGTTTGTCTCTGGAATAATTCTTAATCAGCTATGTTTAAGAACAAAGATCTACTGCCATAAATGCTAACCGAGTCTGTGAAAGTTTTTACTAAACTAATTTATTCAGTTGATGATTTCCCCCAATATTTCGACTAGTCGAATTCACTGAATTTTTGTTTATGAAATTCTGCATTAAGCCATTAGCTGTCTGTTGACGAAGATGTTAATCCAGTAACTGCACAGGTAAGCATAACTTGGATTGGTGGCATATGAATAATACGAAGGTCGCTTAAAATCACCGTCAGATAATGTACTGGTTTTCATGCACTTGGGAAGGGCTTAGATCCTGGCTATGCATCTTTTTCCCATTAAGGGGGTGTTTGGTTCGCTAAAAGGAGGCCCGAAAACTACTTCCTTCTCCCAACAAAGTACCCACATAAGACTTTTTCTTTCCCTTCGTTTCATTGTATGAGTTTGGTTCACGAAGAGAATTAGGGTTTACAGTAGCGAAAAACATCTCCACCTCAGCCAAATCACTCATCACAATTTCCTCTAAAATTGAGTGGAAAAGCCCCTAAAAATCTCCTCTTGTGTCCTTTTGTCGGATCTACAACAATTTCTAGGGAAATCACTCAGTTGACTAGGGTTATCGCCAAGTCCCACCATTTCTCTCTTCGCACCTTGGACAATAATTGGTTGCTTTCGGTTTTCCCTCTTTAACCTGCCTTGGATCTCTATTGATTTCTTCGATTTTTGTTGGATCTCGAAAAAAGGCAACGCCTTTCTTAGGGAATTTCTTCCGATTGTTGCTTGATTTGGTCAAAGTCGGCAATTTCATGTATGATTAATTTTTTTAATGTAGTTATTTTGTCGTCTTATGATCTTAGGCCTCTTGCATGTTTTTTACTCAGTAAGAGGGCAATTTAGAAAGAATTTGGATTCATTTGGATGTTTGGGGTTTGTTATGAAGCGAATTAAAGCAGTTTGAGCATTTCCCTTGTTCTAAATTTAGGGGTTTCTTTCACTGATTTACTTGGGTTTGGGTTAAGTTACTAGATGAGTTTGCTATTAAATTTATCATTGTTATAAAAAATATAAAGAACAATGAGTATATTAGAGGAGATGCATGATTGATGAACACTGATCGAGGAAACTGGGATGTGAAATCAAAGCAAGGGGACAAATTGTTTGTTTTCATACACACTTTTCCATATAAACTTCAATATCAACCAAACACAAGAAAAATGAGAAATGACTAATCAACAATTTTTTTTTTAGATATCAAACAAACACAAGAAAAGTGTGTACATCGGTTTCACACCATGTTTTATGTGTGAACCAAACTCAAACAATCTATTTCTTAAAAAAGTAGTAAAACCCAAAATTTGGGTTTCTTTACATGAAATGGTGTTTCCCGATAAATGGGAAACGAACGAACTAAACAGCCCCTAAATAATAGTTGATGTCAATCCTCCAAATTGGAGAACAATCGTATTCCACAAAAGATACAAAATTGAATGCAGGAAATGATCAATTGCTTCAGAAATATAGCACGAATTTTATCTCATACCATCGTTAATTTTGACGAAACCGCATCAGAACTTGCAGAGCATGATCATTCATAAGAACATCATAAAAGTAGAAGTAAATTCAGCCGAGCTCTATCATCTGCAAATTGAGGGATCAACTTACGTTCAAGTAGCAACTATGTTACACATTAGATCTTAGGTTACACGAATCAAAAATCCATTAGATCTTAGGTTACACGAATCAAAAATCCCTAACAAACCATAGGTCGAAACAAAATTCACAAGAATTCTAGTAAAACATTTAAATCGTGGTGATTCCATTGGGACTCCATCAAGTAATTCATCATTTTATACCATTGAGATTTCTGCTGGTACTCCATCATGTAATTCATCTTTCTATACCGTTGAGATTTCCACGCAAGATCTGTGTATATTCCACTCTGAACTTTTACATGTTCGTCCTGCTGTAGGAATCAAAGAAAAAAAGAACCATATATCAGATGACATATAAACTGACAATATAAAAATAACAATCATTTGCAAAAATATGCTTTACGGCTGAGAAATAAAAAGACAAAATGAAAGCAGATTTATGATAATTGACCTTTTCGGAAATTTACAGGTAATGTTTCACTCAATGTTGTTTGGTTTAGTTTCTTAGATAAATTTTATCCACTTTACAAGGTTGCCATCAAGCTGTGTAGCCAAGACGAGCAAAGCCATTAGATCAAACTAATGTTATTTGTTTGTTTGGAAAGGAGGAGGGAAGGAACATTTCAAATAAGGTCAATAACATGTCTACTACATGTGAGAGACCTGCTAGTGAGCATGTGAAAGTTTATTAGCTTATCTGACTTGATAATAAATAAATAACTAAAACATAAGGAATGACCCTGCATGAAAATATTGTGCTGAATGTGATGCATACTACAGGTTGAACATCTTATGCATACTCAATGTGGTTGATGTTTGGAGTATCTTGCATCCAGTCAACTCAGTATGAACAAGAAAACAGTCAAAGGATGGTTAAATTCTGGAGAATGGGTACACCCGTTGAACTAGTCTCATCTTGAACAGAGGGATCTGATACACCGTGAACATAAATTTGGACCCAAAGCACTTTCTAGGTCAAATTGTGTTCAAACCCATAAATCATTCTGTTGTATTTAAATCTACAATTTTAGCATTTAACTGAATACTTAGCAACTGGTAGGAGATGTGACCCTACAAGACATGTAGGCATCAAGATTCATTATCACGATTAGCATGAATGACCAGCAAAAGAGTTTTTCTATTACAGTCAGTCCTCATAAGAAATAATTGTTCTCTCTTTTAGGACATCAACTAGCATGAATTGGTGCAAGGAGCTTCATCAGTACACGATCGTCACTGAGCATGACTGAGGAAAAACTTGGTTTTTAGAACCACATTATTAAATGACCTTGGAGAAACTGATGTGCTGCTTGAGATCTTTAAAAGCAGTGCATACTCGCTGTAGAACTTGAGGAGCCAAGCCTTGGACATTGTTTTGTTAAGAATAGAGCTTTTGAGAGAAAATGATATGTTTTATTCATTGTATTGAACTGCTTAAATACAAGAGTAAAAGAAGAGGTTCTAAAATTCTAATCGATGTGGAACTGAAATAAAGAAAAGCATATATCCTAATATTACTATATCTAACACCCCTCGTCAAACTCACGGTTGGTAAGAACCGCGAGTTTGGATGAGTAAAATTTTGCATAGATGGTTGTTGTCATTGCTTGGTGAGAGGTGGTTGAATTGGAGCACATCGGTGGCTGGAATTACAGAAGACAATATCATGTTATTGCAGTGATGATTGACAGTCATGCACAGTGGTTACAAGAGGGCGGACTTGCAGTCGCGGGAGAAGGCGTGGTGACTAAATCTTGCAAGCGGCGAAGTATGGTGTTGCAGCGGTGATCGACGATTACGCACGGTGGTCGAGAGGGCGACCTATGGTTGCGAGAGGAGGCCCGATGATCAGATCTTGCAAGCATCGGTGAGTGGAAAACGCTTGGCTGGAGAGAGCTTGGCCCGAGGTTGTCCAAGGAGCGAGAAATCTCGCTAAGGCAATTCGTCGAACACCTTGTGTGCATGCCATGAATAGTTTGTGCAATTACACCAATCGCAGCGGTGGTCGTGTTGGCAAGCAGAGGTTTTGCGATGGAGGAACTGCTAGGGTTTTGCAAGGTGAGAGTTTGCAGCGGTAGGGTTTGGACAATAGTTGAAGCCACAAGGATGATGACGACCAACAGGTCCGACTTGGTCAGAGCTGATCGACGATGACGAGGGTTATCCTTCGCAACAGTGGTGGCCAAAAAGAGGTTTAGGATGAACAATAACTCTAACACCGGTTGAAATAGTACCCGGATGAACAGGGTCGTTAATAACTCGGATAGCGGTGAACAATACCCGAATGAACTAGAGTTTTGCAGTGAGCAGAGGACGGTGAGAGGTTGTGAACGATGAGGCTGTGTGTAAAGGTTGAATCCGGCATTAAGACCGCCGAAGAGAAGCGCGGAGTTTTCAGCAAAACCCCCTCGGCGGTTCAATCTAGAGGAAGAAGAAAGAGATATCTGGAATCAAGAGGATGACTCTGATCTCATGTTAAGAATAGAGCTTTTGGGAGAAAATGATTTGCTTTATTCATTGTATTGAACTGTTTAAATACAAGAGTAAGAGAAGAGGTTCTACAATCCTAATCAATGTAGGACTAAAATAAAGAAAAGTAGATATCCTAATATTACTATATCTAAGCAAGTTTGCACCTCATACATAATTGAATAAGCGAGCAGCATGAAGCTCAGGTCATTGCACACCTATTACTTACCTGCTCAATGTAAGGAATTTAAAAAGTTAGGATTTAGAAATTGGTTGAGACCCCTTTCAGCTTAAAAGGTAATAATCCAAACCCTCACTATGAACCAACACCTCCACCAACAACTGCAATATAGTTGTGGGGTGAAATCATGGCTTTGTACCGTAAAGAAGCTTGACTAGAAAAGATAAATTTTGGTAGCAACCAAATACTTTTTGAAGTTAAATGAAAATATAATTTTGATCCCTCCTTGTACCATTAATACACGACAGTTTATGATGTACCTATCTGACTATATTCTCCTGAGATTACAAGGCTCCAAGTCGAGACTTCAGCCAAACTGGGAAGTTGAACGTGGCTATAATTTGCAAATTGGACTGCCAAACAGAGCATTAAAATGGTACTTCCAATATTCTTTCCCTGCTCAGATGTTGCACACGAGCTAAAAGTGCTTCATATAGCATAGAGTAGTGAGATGTTGGCTATGTTGTGGGAGAAAAACCAATTTTGCCTTCAAACAATAGTCCTACATGGACTAAGTTAGTGTATGGGGGTTGTTTAAATTGGCTTTCTTCCCTTTGGGCTTTGAGTGTCCCCAATGAGAGGGTATTTTGGGCTTTCATTTGTTTGGGTTTTGGCTAACACGCGCGCGCGCCTGCCTCGCCTTTTTCGGTTTTGTTTTTTCTTCAAATTTTATTTTACACGTTTTCTTTTGACTTGGCAAATAGAAACGGCTAGATCATGCACACGTTTTGGAAAACATGCGCTGAGTTGCAGGAAGTTAAAACTGATGCTCATTATTTGGCAAACGTGGCGAATTTGGTTGAGCTTCAAAACCCTATAAATACTTCATGTAACCCAGTTCAGAAAAACACAGAAACGAAAAGCCTCCTCCCCTCTCTACTCTGTCTTCTTCTTAAAACTAGAAAAACTCTTCTTTCTCTCTCTACAAAAATCTTTGTTTTGCTTATTTTTGGGCAATCATCTTCATCTGAGCAGAAGCTCTATACTATCATCCGAGTACAGAGGCCGGCCGTTTCCAGAGGTTTTTACCGCTAGGAGAGAGAGGATCATTTGCTTTAGGACGATAGACGGGTCATCAATCTTCTAGGGCAGTGCATTGATTTGCGCGACTGCTACCCGATCAGGCTAGTTTTTGTTAAATTTATTTTTTTCGGATTTATATGCATGCTAATAATTTAAAATTTTTGACAGCATGAGATGTATGAGAAAAGGAATTCTGAACAAGGTAGCTGAAACCGCTTGTTAGACACATTTTCTAGTATTGTTACAATGCAAGTTCTTTGAGGGTTTAACTTGTTATTGAATTGTATTTCATGTTCGGCTTGTGATCTCGCGTCATAAACATCATAATGCTATCAAACTACTAAATTTTCATCAAATTTATCAAACTACAGTTGTAAAGTTCCTTAAACGTGCAATGCCTGAACAAACACTAGCAGTAATAAAACCCTATTTTTCAGCTTCGAGACCTCAAAATAGAGAAAAACGTGATAACAACACAATAGCACACACGCGTCTAATATCCGATCATCAATTATTTCCAGAAACAATCAAGTATAGCCTTAATTAAACCATAAGTAAAAACTACCCAAAAGTTCTCAGAATCCGAGATTCAACTTCGCTAGAGTTACAATCAACCTTCTGGGTTTCAATTTGCCATATGACTTGCACAGTTCAGAAGTTTCTTGCACGTGGAATGCCCGTGCTAAGAAGCAGCAGTGCTAAAACCCCAATTTCCAGCTCGAAAACCTCCGAATGGAAAAACCCAAAAATTTTAAAAAAACGGAGAATTTTACCTTATTAATCATCACCATAAGCAAGAAACCGATACTTCTCCTCGTACGGCCCGTCAAAGAACAAATCGGCCTCGAACCATTTCGGGTACCGAACCAAATCGCCGGCGACAAACCTCATGTAATTTTCCCCGGTCTTGGCCCCCTCGGGCACGACCCTGACCTCGCCGCTGACCACGTAGACCAGCTGGTCCACGTGCCAGTCCCACGGCAACTGGCACTTGCCGGTTCTCCAAGTCGACCACCGGCCGACGCCGAGATCTTTGAGGCGGTCTTTGGAGACTCCGCGCTCGACGCGGACGTTGTAGATTTCTTCGAGGGGGCGGTGGAACTGGGAGCGGATTCTGAGAAGGTTGGTTTTTGGGGGGTTTTGGGTTTGGATTGGGGGTAGGATGGGGATTTTGGAGGTGGGTGGTCGGAGAGAGACGGAGAAGGCGAGGGAGGGGGCGGCGGAGGCGGACGCCATTATTGTGCTTTTGGGAAGGGAATGGTTGCTCCGGCTGGGGACTGTGCTATACATCGTTATCTGCTCGCTTTCTTGTTGAAATATTAAATGACAATTGTACCCTCCTCAGCCGAAAAAGTTTTGTCATGACAAATTTCGAAAACCAACCTATTTCCAACCTTATTCATCAAAAACTACATGTTTGAAACTTATTTGCCAAAAACGACCCAGTTTCAACTAGTTGTTTTTGGTAAAAAAAAATTATCAAACTTTACGGGACCTCAAGTCATGTGAAGCTTTTTACATAACAAAACTTCACAGGATTTGAAGTCCCGTAAAGTTTGGTATTTTTTTTCGTCAAAAACGACCCAATTTCAGCCAGCTGGCTGAAACTGAGTTGCTTTTGACAAATAAGTTTTAAACAAATTGTTTTTTACAATTATTTTTAGAAATTTGTTGCTTTTCAAATTTTGTCCAAGTTTGTCACCGAGGATTCATTATTTGTGGAAAGACCTCTCAGATAAATCTTTCATATTTGTACATTCCAAATATCGGTATTTGCCAAATTACCCCCAAGATTAGCATGTTGTCTCTTTTCTGCCACCTCCATCTTAACAGTGTTGGTTTCTGAACAAGGCCATGTGAAAATTTCTAATAAGTTTGCAACAATTACCATTTAAAAATCAAAATAGTTAAGCTAGAGGCGTAGGAAAAAAATCAATGGGACAGAATTGGGGGCAACTCTGCCAATATCTAGATTTGAAGTGTAAATTTGAAAATATGAAAGGGTACATATGCAAAAAAACCTTGTAGAAAATTGCAGTGAAGTTGATTCACTGTACTGGGTAAAAATGGAAATTGAATCACTGTACCGTCGTGCATTAAAGATGGAAACTGAAAGGGTGTTCTTTTTGTGCGTGTTGTGGCGATTTATGGGTTTAGGTTTAACGAAAGGCGTTTGCTTTCGGATTTAAGTTAAAACAGAAATCTCCGATGTGGTTGCAAAATAAAGGAACTTATTTGAAATAACCATAAATTGTGAGAGACTAAATAGCAATTTAAATTATTTGAGAGACTAATTCCAAAAATAAAAAAAATTCAAGTAACCAATATCTAGAAAAGCCCATATAAAAACTAAGAACTTTGCCTGCCTTTCACCAATATTATAAGCAAATTGCACTAAAATGTCTTATGTTTCAGAACAAAGGACAAATTTTCAAAACCGACCACTTTGGGATTTTAATTGCAAAAAACGACCCATTTCAATCTTATTTATAAAAACCGACCCAGTTGGTTGAAACTGGGTCGGTTTTTAAAAAAAAAATTCTCAAACTTCACGGGAGTTCAACTCCCGTGAAGTTTTGTTATGAGAAAAACTTCACAGGAGTTCAACTCCCGTGAAGTTTCCCAAAAAAAATTACAAAAACCGACCTGTTTTCAGCCACTGGCTGAAAACAGGTCGGTTTTTGTAAATATTTTCAAAACCGGTCGTTTTTTGCAATTAAAAACCCAAAAGGGTCGGTTTTGAAAATTTGTCCTTCAGAACAAAACTTGTGTCAACTTAAGTGGATAGCAAAAAGTTGTCCACCAAACTTTTAAACACTCATATTGTCTAGGGATCCTTGCATGATATGAAAATATTTTTTATATTAATAAATGAGTGGTTAGAAAGTTTGGTTAACATCAACTTAAGTCGATAGGAGTTTTACTCTTATGTTTCATTCACTTTAGCACTTACATGCCCTTAGTTATTTTTTGAAGCATTTATATACTTTGAGTTGTTTGAAGTTAGCAATTTAGTACCCTCTTTTATATAAACGAAAAAAAATTCACACAAATGTTCCCATATAATATTCATATATTAATTTTAGAGCATTTTAGTCATTAATATTTGTTAAATTTACTATAGCCCTAACCAAATTCTAATTTAAACATATTCTCGTTCATTTTGAAATATTAAAGAACTTCCGGATAAAAAATTTCACGTTTATATAATAAAGGATGCTAAATTGCTAGCTTTAAAATATATAAATACTCAAAAAACCAACTGATAGTATAGGGCTAAAGTAGTGAAACATAAGGTATTTTAGTGCGATTTAGCATAATTATAATGTAGAGAAAATGTACAAACATCAACGAGGGGATAAAGATATGTTCACCTATATCCAAGTTTACCTCACATATTGGCTTTGAGGAACCAAAAATCAGCTGAAATAATTTCATTTAGGCAAATTCACAAACCTGATCTACAAGAAGCCATAGGCCTAAACTACAACTCAACTCTCAAAAGTTTCATGCATCCACCAAATAGAAAGCAACATCCAATAATAACACGATGGCTGCTACACACCAAGAATAGTAAATCACATAGCCAGAAGTCACCACAATTTGTAATGATGTAGGCACGGTATATACTTTTGAAACACTCTTTATCTCATGTCAACCATTGCATTTACATAACTAAATAGCTCCCCACAGGCAAGCAAAGGTTTCAAGACGGCAAGTGGAAATTACAAGGGGAGAGGTTAATTCTAATATATCCCAAAACAGTGACATCATATCGCAATCGTTATCAAAGCAAAGCAAAGCAGCTGATGAATTTCAGCTTCTTGTCGAAGGATTTTCACTCAAATTGGACACCTGAGAGTCTGAGACACGAACTTTGCGTCAGAATGTGGAAGCAAAAAATTATAAGACACAAAGTCAAAAAGTGTGTCAGGCATTTGAGTAAAACCTTTTGCAATCAGAATTAGGAAGTGCCAGCTGAGGTCGATCGTCCTGAAGCTTGTAATTCCTTCAATGTACTTGCTAGCCAGTCTAAGCCCTCATAGAGGCCGTCACCTTTTAGGGCACAAGTCCCTTGGATGTGCCATATACGGTTCTTTAAATCATATAAACCCAGGCCCTCGCACACCTCCATCGGTGTCATTGCACCTTTCTGAAGAAAGGAAAAAAGGAAAATAAAAAAAACAGAGATATGGTTTTGTTAAATTCAGGAAGAAAACTATACGAGACAAAAGATGTTCAGAGTTACATTGTGCAAATCAATATAAAAGTTAAAAAAAGAAAAACATATGCCTAAGAAGCATTTGGATGGATCTGGAAGGTTGTCATGTGATCTGGCAATTTTTAAGAAAAGGAAGCTGGGACAAGTCAGTATCATAACATATTTCTATAATGTGAAAAACGCAATCGCCAAAGTAACATGCTAAATTTTTTAACCTACCACACATTTTGTTGACTTTCCAAGAAAAAGACTTGGCTCTTCAACTTTCTGCAAGATAATGCATCTCATTTTTTCATACTAACTCTAATTTTGTACAAGCTAATATTTTAATGACCTTCCACTAAAATATAATCTTTATATAAAATTAAAAGTAAAAAAATCTCAAACATGTAATGTTGCTAAACCAGTGTATGAGAAATACTGGGTGTGTCGAAGAAGTGATAAGTCAAATTAAAAATACATTATATAATTCAGGTAATGGTTAAGAAGTGTCCGAAAGTGTCCAAAAAATATAGACCCCACATGCATGATGTTTCCGACCCAACTCACCAAGTATAGAGGCATCTAATACTGACCAAAAATTAAGAAAACCATCACTATTGAGCAAAAACAAAAAACGTCTCACGCATTCAGTGAACCACTAAAATTAGATCATCTCAAATACGGTTGAAAATGTTGAAAGGGAGCAAATGTATATAAGAGTAGTCAGTATGAAGTTGTAAAATCACTGAAGAATTTCACTTCAGTGCATACAATAAAAGTAATCTATGCATTTCCTTTTGTACTACATAAAGATAGCGGTGCTTGTAAAATTTAATAATATCCAACTGACATGAAACCATGGAATTCACGATAGTATATAGGCAACCAGGCAAACACATGGCTATAATTTAGTAAGGCAACATCCTCTACTGTTATCAAATCATCAGTTGACAATACCATGTCCTGTTTGTTCGCGAAGACCAATATGATACTGTTAAGCATGAAAGGATCCCTGATAATCGCCTGAGAGAAAGATATAAATAATTAATCACAACATCAAAGAATCAACTTCTTCAAAAGACTAACAGTAATTAGCCAACTCAAAAATAGCAATAAAGAAAAGGAAGTAAACCTGAAACTCTGCTTTTGCTCTCCCAATTCTTTCTCTGTCCAAGGAATCAACAACATAGATCTGCAAGAAAGAATGCATAAACAGGTTTAAGTACGACAGATGAAAGGTAAGTCAGGATTGACAACATTATCTTCTTTATGTTATATGCAAAAGCTTAGAAGAGATGACAATTCATTAAACGGCAGTAGCAGTAGAATCTGGGGATAGCAAGCACTGGTACTGACTTCAGTTATCCAAAATAGAATACCTTAACTAATAATGAATAGTGTACAGCACCCATAACAAGGTTTAGGCACATAACACTTAAAATAAGCAAGCCTTCCCAGATTAGGTTAATAACAAATATTTGCCCACATGCTTTCAGGTAGAGATTATTTACCAGGCCATCAGTATTGTTAAAGTAATGCCTCCAGAGAGGCCTCAGTTTCTCTTGCCCACCGACATCCCACACCGTAAATACCACATTTTTATACTGGACTTTCTCTACGTTGAAACCTACATAACAAGAACGCAATAAGTCAATCCTGCGCTCCTGTCTAATTCAGCAAAAAACAAGTCTCAGAAGTCATAAGGGAAATTCTTGCAAAAAATACCGAGT
>NW_017972343.1:17151-64959 GCF_001876935.1 Asparagus officinalis
GGACAAATTTTCAAAACCGACCACTTTGGGATTTTAATTGCAAAAAACGACCCATTTCAATCTTATTTATAAAAACCGACCCAGTTGGTTGAAACTGGGTCGGTTTTTAAAAAAAAAATTCTCAAACTTCACGGGAGTTCAACTCCCGTGAAGTTTTGTTATGAGAAAAACTTCACGGGAGTTCAACTCCCGTGAAGTTTCCCAAAAAAAATTACAAAAACCGACCTGTTTTCAGCCACTGGCTGAAAACAGGTCGGTTTTTGTAAATATTTTCAAAACCGGTCGTTTTTTGCAATTAAAAACCCAAAAGGGTCGGTTTTGAAAATTTGTCCTTCAGAACAAAACTTGTGTCAACTTAAGTGGATAGCAAAAAGTTGTCCACCAAACTTTTAAACACTCATATTGTCTAGGGATCCTTGCATGATATGAAAATATTTTTTATATTAATAAATGAGTGGTTAGAAAGTTTGGTTAACATCAACTTAAGTCGATAGGAGTTTTACTCTTATGTTTCATTCACTTTAGCACTTACATGCCCTTAGTTATTTTTTGAAGCATTTATATACTTTGAGTTGTTTGAAGTTAGCAATTTAGTACCCTCTTTTATATAAACGAAAAAAAATTCACACAAATGTTCCCATATAATATTCATATATTAATTTTAGAGCATTTTAGTCATTAATATTTGTTAAATTTACTATAGCCCTAACCAAATTCTAATTTAAACATATTCTCGTTCATTTTGAAATATTAAAGAACTTCCGGATAAAAAATTTCACGTTTATATAATAAAGGATGCTAAATTGCTAGCTTTAAAATATATAAATACTCAAAAAACCAACTGATAGTATAGGGCTAAAGTAGTGAAACATAAGGTATTTTAGTGCGATTTAGCATAATTATAATGTAGAGAAAATGTACAAACATCAACGAGGGGATAAAGATATGTTCACCTATATCCAAGTTTACCTCACATATTGGCTTTGAGGAACCAAAAATCAGCTGAAATAATTTCATTTAGGCAAATTCACAAACCTGATCTACAAGAAGCCATAGGCCTAAACTACAACTCAACTCTCAAAAGTTTCATGCATCCACCAAATAGAAAGCAACATCCAATAATAACACGATGGCTGCTACACACCAAGAATAGTAAATCACATAGCCAGAAGTCACCACAATTTGTAATGATGTAGGCACGGTATATACTTTTGAAACACTCTTTATCTCATGTCAACCATTGCATTTACATAACTAAATAGCTCCCCACAGGCAAGCAAAGGTTTCAAGACGGCAAGTGGAAATTACAAGGGGAGAGGTTAATTCTAATATATCCCAAAACAGTGACATCATATCGCAATCGTTATCAAAGCAAAGCAAAGCAGCTGATGAATTTCAGCTTCTTGTCGAAGGATTTTCACTCAAATTGGACACCTGAGAGTCTGAGACACGAACTTTGCGTCAGAATGTGGAAGCAAAAAATTATAAGACACAAAGTCAAAAAGTGTGTCAGGCATTTGAGTAAAACCTTTTGCAATCAGAATTAGGAAGTGCCAGCTGAGGTCGATCGTCCTGAAGCTTGTAATTCCTTCAATGTACTTGCTAGCCAGTCTAAGCCCTCATAGAGGCCGTCACCTTTTAGGGCACAAGTCCCTTGGATGTGCCATATACGGTTCTTTAAATCATATAAACCCAGGCCCTCGCACACCTCCATCGGTGTCATTGCACCTTTCTGAAGAAAGGAAAAAAGGAAAATAAAAAAAACAGAGATATGGTTTTGTTAAATTCAGGAAGAAAACTATACGAGACAAAAGATGTTCAGAGTTACATTGTGCAAATCAATATAAAAGTTAAAAAAAGAAAAACATATGCCTAAGAAGCATTTGGATGGATCTGGAAGGTTGTCATGTGATCTGGCAATTTTTAAGAAAAGGAAGCTGGGACAAGTCAGTATCATAACATATTTCTATAATGTGAAAAACGCAATCGCCAAAGTAACATGCTAAATTTTTTAACCTACCACACATTTTGTTGACTTTCCAAGAAAAAGACTTGGCTCTTCAACTTTCTGCAAGATAATGCATCTCATTTTTTCATACTAACTCTAATTTTGTACAAGCTAATATTTTAATGACCTTCCACTAAAATATAATCTTTATATAAAATTAAAAGTAAAAAAATCTCAAACATGTAATGTTGCTAAACCAGTGTATGAGAAATACTGGGTGTGTCGAAGAAGTGATAAGTCAAATTAAAAATACATTATATAATTCAGGTAATGGTTAAGAAGTGTCCGAAAGTGTCCAAAAAATATAGACCCCACATGCATGATGTTTCCGACCCAACTCACCAAGTATAGAGGCATCTAATACTGACCAAAAATTAAGAAAACCATCACTATTGAGCAAAAACAAAAAACGTCTCACGCATTCAGTGAACCACTAAAATTAGATCATCTCAAATACGGTTGAAAATGTTGAAAGGGAGCAAATGTATATAAGAGTAGTCAGTATGAAGTTGTAAAATCACTGAAGAATTTCACTTCAGTGCATACAATAAAAGTAATCTATGCATTTCCTTTTGTACTACATAAAGATAGCGGTGCTTGTAAAATTTAATAATATCCAACTGACATGAAACCATGGAATTCACGATAGTATATAGGCAACCAGGCAAACACATGGCTATAATTTAGTAAGGCAACATCCTCTACTGTTATCAAATCATCAGTTGACAATACCATGTCCTGTTTGTTCGCGAAGACCAATATGATACTGTTAAGCATGAAAGGATCCCTGATAATCGCCTGAGAGAAAGATATAAATAATTAATCACAACATCAAAGAATCAACTTCTTCAAAAGACTAACAGTAATTAGCCAACTCAAAAATAGCAATAAAGAAAAGGAAGTAAACCTGAAACTCTGCTTTTGCTCTCCCAATTCTTTCTCTGTCCAAGGAATCAACAACATAGATCTGCAAGAAAGAATGCATAAACAGGTTTAAGTACGACAGATGAAAGGTAAGTCAGGATTGACAACATTATCTTCTTTATGTTATATGCAAAAGCTTAGAAGAGATGACAATTCATTAAACGGCAGTAGCAGTAGAATCTGGGGATAGCAAGCACTGGTACTGACTTCAGTTATCCAAAATAGAATACCTTAACTAATAATGAATAGTGTACAGCACCCATAACAAGGTTTAGGCACATAACACTTAAAATAAGCAAGCCTTCCCAGATTAGGTTAATAACAAATATTTGCCCACATGCTTTCAGGTAGAGATTATTTACCAGGCCATCAGTATTGTTAAAGTAATGCCTCCAGAGAGGCCTCAGTTTCTCTTGCCCACCGACATCCCACACCGTAAATACCACATTTTTATACTGGACTTTCTCTACGTTGAAACCTACATAACAAGAACGCAATAAGTCAATCCTGCGCTCCTGTCTAATTCAGCAAAAAACAAGTCTCAGAAGTCATAAGGGAAATTCTTGCAAAAAATACCGAGTTAAATGATTATTTAGGGGGGGTGGGGGTTTGGGGGGTGGGGGGGGGAATGAATTGAGTTACAAGGCATGCAGCACAAAAACAATGAAACTGCAGTAAAAATTAAACTTAGTAAAAGCAATTGCACAATAGAGCTACTCAGTTGTATGCAAAGAAAGTATCATAGCTCAGAGACACCACTTCCATGTTAAACATAACCAACAGATGCTGCCAAAAGACATTGAGCTTTTTGCCGTTGTACATGCATATGCGTCAGACAAATGTTGGTATTTCTTGAAAATAGGATCTATAGTTTTATCTTATTTTACCTTGAAGAATATAGAAGAAAACAGTCAGTTCACATGAAAAGGTGAAAAATAGATGGCGGTAATTATGAACTTTGAAGATAATGTAAGAAAATTTCAGATCCATGGCTCACAAAGGTTTTCAAATTGAATGTTGCTATCAAAATCTTTTTCCTATTTGTTTTGGTTTCGATTACAATGAATGTAAGAGAGAATATCTTCTTTCTTTTACGTATTTTGGATGTATCACTTATGAAAACTAGTTTCTCTCTGTAAGAGACATTCCGAAAATGCAAAAAAGAAACAGACAAAAAAAAACTTTTTAGGAAAAATGTGTCCAGGCCCCAAAAGTAAAAAGTTCATGTGATCCGCTCCCTTGTATTCTGACCCATGTGTATAAGCCCCAAATACACATTGTATTTGTATTAAGACCCCAAAGTATCGGACCCTGAGAAAAGCCCAACAAAAGTTACGAATTTACCATTTGATTTGATTGACCTTGGTAACTGCGCTCATCCCTTTAACCCCATCTCATCTCTCTCTCCTCTATCTCTCACCTTCTCCTTCTCTCTCACTTGCGTCATGACCACTAAAAATGTCAGGACCTGGGGAGGCCATGGAAGGCGAAGGCGGGACGGTGGTCATGGAGTCGGAGGTCGGGGAGTCATCTTGGAAACAGCTCGTGAACGCGGGTTCAACGACAAACACGAAACATGGTCCGGTAGGACCCGCGAGCTGACGGAGCCCAGAGCTTTGGTCCAAGGCATCGTCGTTCTCCCATTTCTGAGTTACGGAATCTCTTTACCCAAATCAATGTCTTAATCAAGATAGTGCTCTAGTTTTCTTGTAATTTATGAAGGGAATCGATATTGGGTTTTTATAGTTTTTCTCTTTCATTTAATTGAAATGGGATCTCCTTGGATTCTTGAACAGCGGTTTGGGTTCTCCTTTAATGCCTTTTTCTTGTGTGATTTGGTGATTGACAGAGTTCTGTATAAGAGATTAACAACAGAAATTTTCAGAAGCTCACATTGAATCTTCAGGCATATCGACATTTAGCTAAAAATTAAAGACAATGTGATTAAAAGTTGACAAAAGAATCTAAGAATCTGTGAATTTGAAAGGGGGACAAGTAAAATTAGAACTATGAATCATGCACCCATCGCGGCCCCACCCTACAATCGAACCGCTCCATCAAGGTCATCGACGCCGACGACATCGCCGGGTACCTCCCGAGGAGCTTGGCCTCCTGAGGGACCTGGCTCTCTTCATAAACTCCAACAGGTTCTGCGGCATGATCCCTCAGACCTTCGAGAGGATGAGGTTGCTCTTCGAGCTCGACCTGAGCAACAATCGGTTCGCCGGTAAGTTTCCTAGGGTCGTCCTCTGGCTCCCCTCCCTGAAATTTCTCGACATCAAGTACAACGAGTTCGAGGGCAAGGTGCCCTCCGAGCCATCTTCGACAAGGACCTCGATGTCATCTTCATAAACCATAACAGGTTCGCCTTCGGAAAAAACAACATCGGGAAGCTGTTGAAAACTGGTTGTGAGCTGAGTAGTCTGGACTGTTAGCTCTAAGGGATGGAATGTTAGTTCTAAGGGCTGGACTGTTAGTTCTAAAGGCCGGACTGTTAGTTCTGATGACTGGACTGTTAATTCTACCAGCTTTCATGTTAGTTCTGTCATCTCTTACGTTAGTTCTACCCGCTTTCATGTTAGTTCTGTTATCTCTTACGTTAGTTCTGTTCGCTGACATGTTAGTTCTGTCTGCTGCCATTTGTTGAAACTGTGTGTAAGCTGGGAGACTGGAAACAAGTGTGACGAAAGGAAGCTTTGAAAAGCTAGACTGATATGCAAACTTATACATCTATGTATGTTTATGTTGGATATTAGCCCAGAGCGTGTTCATTAAGCAAGTTGTTTGAACTGGAACTCACCGGCAAGCATCTCATGCATCCTCATTGATGACCAGTCAATTGAGATGCTTCATCTATTAGAGAGGACATTCTTACAAATTTGATAAATGAATGAAATCTTGTCTGCAAATATTAGGAAAATATAACCTCTGACATTGCATTTCCCTACAACAAAATTTGTCAGAGCCTCCCTCCCTCTTCCTCCTAAGGTTGGTATGTCCATAATAAAATAAAATCAAATTACATATCTAGACACAGAATTATTTGCCCTTATTTGATTAAGAAGTGAGACCTCTACTTTGAAAAATTGAGCTCTCTAGTTTCAATGGAAAGAGAAAAGTTGAGGGCCAATCATAGCGTGTTAGTTCTAATTTTAGCTATTGTTATTTCTAATATAAGCGTTAGTTCTTGTGGTATGTTAGTTTTAGTTGAGCCCCTGTTAGTTCTAGTGGTTCTTGTGTTAGTTCTAGTTGTTGTCATGTTAGTTCTAACTTTCAGGTAGTGTTATTTCTAATATAAACGTTAGTTCTAGTGAGTTAAGTTAGAACTAACATGAATTAGAACTAGAACTAACATGAAGTGAGTTACAATCAACATAAATATGAGTTAGAACTAACAAAGAACCCAAGCGTCTAAAACTAACATGAATTAGAACTAGAACTAACATGCAGTGGGTTAGAACTAACATAAAGTGAGTTAGAACAAAGAACAAGTTAGAACTAACATGAATTAGAACCAGAACTAACATGAAGTGAGTTAGAACTAACAAAGAACAAGTTAGAACTAACTTTAAGTGAGTTAAAACTAACAAAGAGCAAGTTAGAACCAACATAAAATTAGCTAGAACTAACAAAGAGCCCAAGAGCCCTAAGGCCCAAGGCCCAATCAAATATTTTTAAATATATATTGTATGTGTAAGGGTTTGAACTCTTAACCTCTCCAAATTACCAAGCTTTACCACTAGACCAAGTAGCCAAAGTATTAATATTAGTTCCACTTAAAGTTAGCTCTTACTTGCCATTAGAACTAACATGAAATAAGTTAGAACTAACTTAAAATAAGTTAGAACTAACTTGAAATAAGTTAGAACTAACATGAGTTAGCTCATGATAGAATTTAAAAAATGGCATAAATAACTAGAGTTAGCTCATGTTTGTTCTATCGCAACTCATGTTAGTTCTAATTTTTACCAGCTCATGTTAGTTCTAATTTTTACCAGCTCGTGTTAGTTCTAATTTATTTAATGCGTTAGTTCTAGCGTAAATGTTAAGTCTAAATGTCATGTTAGTTCTAATTTATGGCATGTTAGTTCTAGTTTCTCCAGTGTTAGTTCTAACAGATATCGTGTTAGTTCTAATTTATTTAAGTCGTTAGTTCTAGCGTAATTATTGATTCTAAACATCATGTTAGTTCTACTTGATGATATGTTAGTTCTAGCTTCTCCAGTGTCAGTTCTAACAGGTATCATGTTAGTTCTAATTTATTTAATGTGATACGAAGGGATGGGATTTGGATTTCCAATGGTAGCACAGCTTCACATCCGTATACCAACGAATATGGGGTATCTCCCGTAGGTGTGCGTATGGTGATACGATAAGCCCAGAGTGCTTCACCGAGTTTATCATCCCAGTCTCGTTTATTGGTCTTCACGAGCTTTGACAGGATCTTAATTATCGTCTTGTTAAACGTCTCAGCTAATCCATTCGCAGCGGGATAATAAGTTGTTGACGAAATATCTTGAATTTTGAACTTGTCACAAGTCTAAACGTCATGTTAGTTCTAATTTATGCTATATTAGTTCTACCTTCTCCAGTGTTAGTTCTAACTAATATCGTGTTAGCTCTAATTTATGTAATACGTTATTTCTAACGTACTTGTTGGTCTAAACATCATGTTAGTTCTACTTGATGATGTGTTAGTTCTAGCTTCTCTAGTGTTAGTTCTATTTGGTATCGTGTTAGTTCTAATTTATTTAATGCGTTAGTTCTAGCGTAAGTGTTGGGTCCAAACGCGATGTTAGTTCTAATTTATGTCGTGTTAGCTCTACCTTCTCTAGTGTTAGTTCTAACAGATATCATGTTAGTTGTAATTTATTTAAGTCGTTAGTTCTACATAATTATTGGGTCTAAACGCCATGTTAGTTCTACTTAATGATGTGTTTGTTCTAGCTTCTCCAATGTTAGTTCTAATTGGTATCGTGTTAGTTCTAATTTATTTAAGTCGTTAGTTCTAACGTAATTGTTAGGTCTAAACGTCATGTTAGTTCTACTTGATGATGTGTTAGTTCTAGCTTCTCTAGTATCAGTTCTAACAGGTATCGTGTCAGTTCTAACAGGAGCTCAACTAGAACTAATATAGCCACTAGAACTAACGCTTATATTAAAACCAACACTAGTTGGAAGTAAAACTAACATGAAATCAGCTAGAACTAACACGAGAACCATCAGAACTAACATGAGCTTAACTAGAACTAACATAGTCACTATAACATGATATAAACATATTAGTTCTACTTAAAGTTAGCTCTAACATGAATTAGAACTAAGTTAGAACTAACATAAAAACATATTAGTTCTACTTAAAGTTAGCTCTAACATGAATTAGAACTAAGTTAGAACTAACATAAAATAAGGTTTACCACTAGACCAAATAGCCTAAAGTATTTATATTAGTTCTACTTAACATTAGCTCTAACATGAAATAGAACTAAGTTAGAACTAACATTAAATAACTTAGAACTAACATGAGTTATTGCTCATGATAGAGTTCAAAAAAGGGCAAAAAATTTTCCTCTATTTTTTTCCATCAGATCGCATTAATGGGCGTGACTTTTCATGTATTTTGTGGACCAGACGTCTGGGGAAGATAAGTGGAGGGGTAATTTCGGGGTTTTTTTTTAAAATACAATCTTTTTTTTATACTACTGACGTGGAGAGGCCTTGAAATACTAAATGGTACTTTTTGGGGCTGAATCACATGAGCCAAAATACAAGGGAGCGGGTCACATGAACTTTCTCATTTTGGGGTTTGGACACATTTTTCCCAAACTTTTTTCATGTAAAAGGAACATTAAATGATTGTGTCAAATGACAAGCAGTAATAGTATAGAACCAAATTTAAATAGAGTAGGCATTAAGGGAAACCTATAAAGTCATGTTGTCATCATAAGGTTCCTTACCAATTGTCGGGACTGTGGATAAAACCTCTCCTATATGCAACTTGTACAGTATAGTAGTTTTACCAGCTGCGTCCAGTCCAAGCATCACAACCTAAAAAAGAGCAAATAATTGTGATAAGAATTAACAAAACCAGATGTACCGACCATAATGGAAATAACAGATACAAATTCATAAGAAATCAAATTCAATGTGCTTCGCATAAAAAACATCAACAATTTGCAAATAAACTACAAGATTGTTTAACAATTTACTGAGAATTGTTTGTAAACAGCCATGATTGCTTTCCCTCTGAAACCTTATGAAAACAATAGTAGAAACAAGAAAATGTAACTCCAGCATAATTTGTTTTAAAGCAAGTTTTCCAATATCAAGTACTTGTTTGGAAGTCATATCTGACAGTACATTCATAGCAGCAGTTAAGCAAAGAATAACTTCATGGCTCGGAGATGTAGAACTGAAAATAACTGGAAAGGATATGTGTGTGTGTGTGTGTGTGTGTGTGTGTGTGTGTCAATGCAAAAGATAAAATAAAATGAGAAGGACACAAATGTAACATGTAAAGATAGAAAACAGAAAATAAAAATGAGAAATTAGAGCTGGCTCAAAAGGGCATTGCAGTGGAGATAATTCAGATTAAGGTCATGAAAATAATTGTAAAATATCGGAACTATTTTCAGCCGTGAACACCTAAAGTTCAATAAAGCAAGATACTCCATTTTCATGTGTTATAAGAGAATCACTCACGACCTCAAAATCAGGCAAAAAGGAGATCACGTAATAAATCCAATTAAGAATGACGAACAATTTGTAGCATAAGATAAAAAAAACAAAAGAATGACAGTATAATGAATCATCTATTTGTTGGCTGCTTTCTACAATCGTTGTGAACTAGATGCACATGGCCAAACCAAAAGCCATGTACAACATATAAAAGGTCATATGGTAGTCATCTAACTTAAGCACAGTCACCCAGCGATTTCAAAATTCTTCCTATAGATACTAGCAAAGAAATTGGTGAAAAATATGATAATGTTTACCACCAGAAGTTACATATAAAGCACAACACTAGCTAAGGAGCCAAGAAAAATACATGTTCATTGGGATCGATAAATAAGTATCATAAGGAACAAATAAGGAAACAGATCATCTTGACAACAAACAACTAAGAACTCCGCCATTGAACAGACTTTCCTGAAAACATTGGCTGAATTAACTGATTGGAAAGGGTAAAAGTATTGACTAATATTGTATAAGAAGACGTGGGATGTCATTTGCATCTATCTTGAACATCCAAGATAAAATAAAATGCCCAAGAAATAATATTCACACACTACTCTGCCAGCAGCGTTTTCAGGGTTAAGGACAAATAAGTAAAGGAGATGAGGCATGCAAGACAAAGGTCATAATGAAAGAGTAAAAAGTAAAACATTAGTCATACTAGGGGAGATCGACAAAACACTTTCTACGCTGCTGATAAATAGACATATTTATCCCATCTACGAAATGATTGGATATTTTCACTGGCTCTCAATATACTTGTACAAGCAAAATGAATGTAACTAATGTATAGTGAGAACTAGTAGACATTGGCACTCGAGGTTTCTACATTATACAAGTAAGTGAAAGTGACAAAAGTATCGGAATTATTGGCCTTTCTGTAGGTTCTTATACATCTACTTTTCACCAGCAAAAGGTTATGCGCCACAGCTCAAAAATAGTCACCCAACTTAAGCACCAATTTCATAATGAATCAATGATACACTAGAAGTCTCAAGACTAATTAGTCATTGCTTCTCTTTTAAATTTTGAAAGTAATATATAGTGAGAACTAGAAGTCTCAAGGCTAACTATAGCTGCTTGACATTGTTCATTTCACTCTCCTATCGAGGATCAGTGATGTCATTGTTTTCTAATTTGAAACTTAACAGAAGAGTGAAATCAACAATGTCAAGCAACTATAGTAGGGAAGGTACTGCAGACAAAAGCTTTTCCTAGTCTTGTTTCAGAAACCTTTAAGATATAATATTCCAGGCAGCACTACCTATCCATTTTTTTTTTGTGGGTACCCTAGCAAAAGTCTTTTTCTATTTTAAGGTTACCGAACTAAAGCTGACAAAGATTCATATAATTAGCTTTGTAAGATGAAGGGTGTAAAGTAAGAGAAGTAGCTCATATATGAAGTCCCTGAACTATGCTAAAAAAACTTCATATGCTATAAAGAGGCATTCAATACTCAGACTCTCATCAACTATGAAACCCGTCATGATGGATGTTTCAACGTTGTTATGTTGTTAGCACCAAAATTAGACGAACTCACTAAGCACAGTCATACATGGTAGTACGCATCGGACACTTCACAGCTAAATGACCATATAGAGGCCATTCCCTTGTCTTCAGAGGTCCATATAGTTGGAAACTTACAACTCAATATTGGGTTCTCATATTCATAGTATAAGGACCCAATTATCATCCAACATTACACACCCGGGTACACCATATTGCCAGCTTGTTGGCTAATTTACATAAACCATGCTGTAGAAAACAGATGTTGCCTTTTAGCGAGCAGAACTGCTAGCGAAGTAAAATGCAAGACCTACATGAGAAATCCAAAGGGTATGAGACTAACAGAACCTGGCCAAAAATTCCCACATCAAAGTCTAAGCTATGTCAGTTGAGATATTATATATGAACCATTAACCCTATGTCAAGCAGGCCTCATGGAGGTCTCTCCAACCTCATAGAATGAGAGATTGCTAAATCTCTCTCCTCTATGAGTCAGTGGCATGTTGGTGCACGACAGCTGCAAGCAAAATAATGTTCCACATACTCAGTCCAAGGCAACCAAAAGCAAAAGAAGGGTCTTTTCAGATCTGGTCCAAGATATTGTCAAGCAACAAAAATGTTTGTTGTGTACCTAAATTACCAGTTGGTAGAAAGGAAGGCCTATCCCATTGGCTATTTTAAGCTTGCAACAGGGGAAAAACAGATAAAATTTTATCCAGCAGTAAAGACTGTATACTAGATTAAAAGGCGAATGTTAGAATTAATATAAAACTATAACCCTTAATCCTCACCATAACTTCGGAGTTTTGGTGTAATGGTTAGAGGAACTAAATTTAAGATGGTATCAGAGCAACCCAGGTTCAAATCCCACCCGCCACGAATTAAAAACGAATTTTCTAAAAATTGACACCGCTACGTGAGTCCAGGTTTCGACCCATAAAAAAGGACGCTCAACCTGCGGGGGCATGTTAGAATTAATATAAAACTATAACCCTTAATCCTCACCATAACTTCGGAGTTTTCCTCACCATAACTTCGGAGTTTTTGTGTAATGGTTAGAGGAACTAAATTTAGAGCGAAAAAGAAATTCGTAATGAATATCAGTTCTTGTTCAAGGCACAATATCAACTACAAAAGTAAGAATGAATTTGTTATAACCTATTGGACTAGATAATAATCATATTGCTGGACCAGATATTAGAAAACCAATGGTCATTCAAATCTATCCAACACAAATGCATTCTATGCAAATTCAAGGAGCCTTTCGAATAGAAAAAAGAAAACATGGGCACATATTAAAACAAAATAAAAACAGTTTTATGGAACTGCAGCGATGAATAGGTATAAAGAGAGGCGGATGGACTTGGACGAGCACATTTTTGTAAATTAAATCGCACAGAACAGCATGTAATCCGAGAACCAAATCTAGCAGAAAAGATCCCCTTTTGTAAATAATAAAGATTATAGACCCCAATTTTTTGTTTCTTCCCATAATTCGGCATGTGCCACACAGTACAAATACACGAGCACATTCCTTCTCATCTAAAGTGCAAACTCAAACTATAGTCAATCCATTTTATTGCAATATAAGACTGGAAAAACTCTTCAATCTCACAACGAACAACGGCGATACAAAACCAACCCATCAAGCAATCCAAATCGAAGATCTAATCCTTTCTAAACCCCGAACCAATCTAGGCTACGCATTCCGTTACTAGAAAGTCGAGAGAAACTAATTTGTAAACGAAATACAAAGAAAACCCCTCACAGAGGCCAATCACAAATTGGTTTAGACTCCCAATTCACAAACGAAGAGCTTTGATCTAGAATCAAACCCCAAATACTAAAAGATTCCAATTAAAAATCAATGAAGAACTAGAAGAAAAAACAATAGAGAGTTATTGAAAGAAATTACCCTCATCTCTTGGTTACCGAAGAAGCTATCAAAAAGCTTCCTAAAGGCTTGACCCATGGCCGATCTCTCTCTCCTCTCTCCTCTCTCCTCTCTCCTCTCCTCTAAATCGATAGAAATCCTCAGTTGAGCGGCGAGATTTCAAGAGATTTCGTCGGAAATTTTCAGAGTTCGATCAAGGAAGAAGGACTCTCCCCTCTCTCTCTCCCCCCTCTTGCTGTAGGAGTTGTGTGTTTGTCTCCCACACGGAACTAGATTGTGGAAGGATGATCGCCACCGTACATTGGTCCTGATTGGAGAGAGGCCGTATGATGGAAAGTCAAGTTGAACTGTACTCTTTTAAAGTGGGGTCCGTGAGGTTCGGGTTCGTCGCTGGCCTTTGGTTTCTAGATGGTCTCTTGTATAACTTGGAAAAGGTAATTCCTGGGTTTTTTTTTTTGGAAAAATTGAGTGATGGCCCAAAAAATGAGAGCTACATACAGTCCAGGCTGTCCAGCCCCATCCTCATGTATTAATTCTCATGTGGTTCAATCCCTAAAATCAATTAAAAATATGCCTATATGTATGTGTATTTCACCATAAGGGGCTGTTTGGTTGTTGTTGGTAAAGTTGTGTATTTATGACACAACTTGGAAAGTTGTTGTCCACCTCATCAATTTCACTTTTATACTTTTCTTTGTTTGTTTTTTATTCCATTGGAATCATAAAACACTTGTTTGGTTTGCAAAATGAAATTTTAATTGTTTGTTTGGAAAGTGTAAAAAGTGGTCCCTACTCAAATGATCATATTGGTTGAAATTATTTTTTATTATTTTTTCCTAACTTCAATGTTAGCTTTCTCCTAAAATCATGTCTTTTTTCATAAAATTACTTTACAAGCCACATCAGCATATGAAATCACTTTACACTATTTTCACAACTACAAACAAACAATTGAAAGTGATGAAAGCTGACATTGGGACCCACTTTTTTACACTTTACATCCTTTTACATGGTAAAAACATACAACCAAACAGCCCCTAAATCTCTAATTTATCATTCTCTCTCCTGTTGTTCTACCCCTCTCTCTCTCTCGAACTCTAGCCACTGTTTCACCCTCGTCTTAATCTCATTCAACTGCCTCTGTCACAAACTTCTGCTGCCATCTCTTCACTGAACTCCCTTCCTTGTCGCCATCAATTCCGTCGCCGACCAAACCGACCTCCTGAAGAACGCAAATCCACTCCTCCCGCATTTTACTCAAATCCCCACCACCAATTTCTCTCCACATTAAACCCTTCATGCTAAGATAATCAGTTATATGTTGAAAAGATAATTTTTTAATTAAAATCAATGATGGATGTTTCATTTCCTAAGATTAAGTATTTCACAAAGCAAAATTGGTATCACAAATATTATGTCACATGTGTAAAGGTTATGGCGTAATTGTTAATATTTTATCATGTACCTGTTAAGATTGGGTTGTACTTATTAATGTTATGACGTACTTGTTAAGGTTATGATGTATCTATTAAGATTATATCGTACTTATTGAGATTATGGTGAATTTTAACTAACAGATGTTGACAATATCAATTAGCCACTAAGTTTATTAGAATTAAAAAAATAAAACAAACAAAGTTAAAATTTTACAATTTAGGAGTTTAAGTAATATTTGTCTAGTAAAATTGACAAGTACAGCTAAATTTTGACAATAACATATTAACTCTAACAAATCATATTATATTACATCATATCATATCATATTATATCATACTTCATATCATATCATATCATATCATACTCCTTATAAAAGAGTAAGTTTGAGAAAAACTTTCTATGGTCAATTTTACCCTTAATCCTTATGGGTATTATATTTTAAATTTATCCTAGTATATTGAAATAATTTAAAAGTAAAATCTTTAACCATAATATGATATTAAAAGAGATCAAATAGTGGAACTAATTTTCTATCCTATTAAAAGATGACATGTCTAACTAATTCTATCTTCGTACGAATTCCCATTAGATTAAAACCATTCATATCCATTACCACAAATTCATATTCATAAAAAAGTAGAAAATTTTGATAATCTAAGTTTTTGCTAATTCTAAACAAACTCTAACTATCCACAATTATAAAAATCTAAAAATTATTGATATTACATTTTAATTTTATCCTGATATATTGAAATAATTTAAAGGTAAAATCTTTAACCATAATTTAATATTAAAAGAGATCATATAGAGGAACTAATTTTCTATCCTATTAAAAGATGGCATATGTCCAACTAATTCTATCTTCCTAAGAATTCTCATTAGATTAAAACTATTAATATACATTACCAAAAATTCCTATTCATAAAAAAAGTTGAAAATTTTGATAATCAAATTTGTGTTAATTCTAAACAAGCTCTAACTATCCACAATTATAAAAAAAAAATTAACATTGTCCCTCCTTAATTATTTTAAAAAGTAAATTTCAATGAACCTCTCAAAACTTTAAATTGAGCATTAAACTCCCAAAATGTTCGTAGTTATCATTAAATCCTTAGTAAGTTAGATAATTTAGAAAACACCCAAAATATTTTAAAATTTTGCACTTAAGTTCAAAAATAGCTACAATTGGCTAAAATATTTTTGAAAACTCCCAAAGTAAATTTCACATTGGCTAAAATTAACCCTCAAGGATAGTATATACTCCTCAAATTGATATTATTTGCAAGTTAACCATAAATTGATAAACAACCCAAAAAAAAGGAAAAAATACAAATAGCTACTAAAAATTCTAAAATTACAAATAATACTCAGAAAATTTGCAGAAAAACATATAGGCCCCTAAAAATTTGAAATTGTAGAAAACCTTGAAAGTCTTAAAATTGAAAAAAAAACTCTTAAACTTCTAAAATTATGAATGACACACAAAAATTCATAAATTACACAGAACTTCTTAAAAATACAAACCAGCCACTTTAAAAATTAAAAATTATGAAAGCCCTAAAAATCCAAAAAATCAAATAAACATATGGAAAGTATGAAAATTACAAAAAATCTCATAAAAATTAAAATATTACAAATGACATCCTAAAAATTTTAAATTGCCAACAACCCCTTAAACATCTTAAAATGATAAATTGACCCTTTAAGTTATAAAACTTCCAAAAAAAAACTTGAAAAGATTACAAAAAACTAAAAAAGTATAAACAACCCTTTGAAAAATCATAAATCAGACAAAAACCACTCTAAAATCTAAAAATTACAATCAACCTCTTGAAAATTCCAATAAGTACAAACAAACCTCTAAAAAGATCTGAAAATTATAAACGATCATATTTTGGGTTTTTTGCTAAAAATTGTTGGGGATTAAGTGAAAAAAAATGTAAAACTTACTGGGTTATTTGGGTGTACCTTGGTCATTTGACTACACATGAATTAATTATGTTAATTTTAAGGATTTTCATAATTGAGGGGGTTTATCTATAATAGGCTTAAACTTGAGGGGATTTCATCATATTAAAATAGTTGAGGAGGTTTTTCTAAAATTAATCCAATATTTTTAGATATAACATTTTAAAATCTCATTAAGTAGTGATTATAAGAAACCCTTTTTCACTTTTAGATCTTATCAGAAAATCCTCTCAACTTTAAAATTTTATCAGAAAATCCCCTCAACTTTAAAATTTTATCAGAAAATTCCCCTAACATTATCACTTTTAGAGTGGTTTCCTGATAAAATCTCAAACTTAAAGGGGTTTTTTGATAACCCCTAAAATTTAGTGGATTTTATGATATTTTTAAAGTTATACAGGATTATCTGATTATCATCCAAAGTTAATGGGGTCATTTTGTTATATTTAGCCTTTAAAACATTTTACTTTATTCGCATAGTTATCTGCACTAAATAAGAGATATATCGTTTGCTTAATAATTGACTATATCAAATAGGGAAAATGCAACATTTTACTTTATGCAACCAACTTAGTGGAAAAGTTTTTTTTATTATTTTTATGACTGAAAGAAGTACTTCGAAAAGTGAAAACTTTGATATTTAGGCTTTTAAAATGTTCAATATGTATGATAAGTAAAAGAAATTATGCATATAAAATTACTCAAATAATGGATCTTAATTTCAAACTAAATTCTAATTTAATGCATTTCATTTCAAATATTTTACATTTATAATATTATACATTATAAACACACGTGAAAAGTTGTATAAATTAGTTTTAGCCATATCTAAGTTCTTCTGATATTTTGATCATTTGATGTTTAATATATATCATTTTAAAATACTTAGGGTCTTCACCAATTGTGAGCCCTTGAAATGTTCAATAGGTATGTTGGTTAAAAATAATTATTTGAGTAAAACTACTCAAATATGTGTTGTTTAAGTTTTTTGATATTTTATTATGAGATATTTAATATATATCATTTTAAAAGATTTAGGGTCTTCACCACTTGCGGTTATTTTGACAGACTTGAATTAGAATAACTACATCTTATCAGAGTAACGCTAGCCATTATATACTAAGAAATAGAGATCAGTCCTGATAGAAGGTGTGACTGGGGCAATTGAACTAAAAATTTTTGAAATTGCAAGAGTAATCTAATGAAATGGAGAAGGATCTTCAAATAAATAGGCATCTCATACTCATTAAAACAAATAACATAATTTAAAGACATGAGCAAATCTCCTGTTATGCGAAATAGTCAAAGTTAGCTATAGAGCAATTTTATGTCTAAAAAAAACAAGTTACTCTACTAAGAAAAACATACATACTAGCATAAAAAATATTAATTAACTATTTCATAGCTTGCTTTGACAATCCAGAACATAAACATATAGAGTATGATAGTATTATTGACAATCCAGAACATAAACATATAGAGTATGATAGTATTACCTTGGAAAAATTCTTATAGTTAAGATTCATGGTTATTTATTACCTTGGAAAAATTCTTATAGTTAAGATTCATGGTTATTGGTAAATGATCTTTCCTTAGGAATCTATTAGCCTCACGGGATATAACATTAAAGTAAAAATTAATTATTAAAATTATAAAGGGTATAAAATACTATGAATTCGTGCATATTATAAGATGAAAACATAGGATTGCAATGAGAATGAAATTATTTGCATAAAAATTATTTTTTTTATAAAAGGATCTTGACATTCGTGTACTATTATTGTAAATTGTACTTAATGTGAATTGACCGTGTAATTTTGACTTTGGTTATGGTAATTTTAATACTTTTGATTAAAATTGTACTTAATGTGAATTGACCGTGTAATTTTGACTTTGGTTATGGTAATTTTAATACTTTTGATTGACTATATAGTATATAGATAATAAATTATTTTACTTTTTCACATGAAGTCAAAAGAAATATTTCACAACCAAGTTAAGTAAGAAAGTAGAAAAAAAAGATAATGATATTTAACCACGTGCAATGCACGTGCATCCAAGCTAGTAATATATAAATGTAATAGTTGTACCGTAAAGTTAACAGCCAGTGAGTATACTTAATACTCAATATTCAAAACTAATATTCGTTGTTTAAACTTAACAATTATGTTATAAGCTTAATGTCCAACGAGTAAAGTTAACATTAGCTTTGTAAGATTGACAACCAATCTTTCATTGTTCATTATCAAATATCCTCCTAAAAATACCACACATAGGCCCCTTGAAATTAACAGTTGAACTCTAAATTTAATGATTAGTGGATAAGCTTAACATCCAATGTTTCAAATTAACATATTCTGTATAATGTAACAGTTGTGCTATAAACTTAACATACAACGATTAAATCTAATATCCAATTGCTAAGATTCTTACCTTAAAATCTTAAAGTTTAATGGGGTTTGCTAATATCCCCTAACTTGATGGGGTGTTTTATGATATTTTGAAAGTTATGGGAGGTTATTAGATAATCGACCAAAGTTAAGGGGGGGTTTCTGATAATGGAAAGAGATAAGTATAACTCTTGCACTTTCACTCCACTTAGTTTTGTCCTCTATTCCTCCTTATTCCTCATTGATTTGGAGAGAAAATAAAATTGTGAGTTATAAAAACTATCAAATTTAATAAAAAAACAATAAATAATAATCAAATATACACTAAAATATATCACTTTTAACAGTTATACTATAACTTTAACAGATACACCATAACCTTAACAAGAGCACCAATCTTAATAGGTATGAGATAACCTTAACAAATACGTGATAAGATTAACACGAATGTCATAATCTTCACATATATATTTTAACATTAACAAGTACATTATAACCTTAACATGTATGCCAAAATATCAACTCCAAAATGAGATCTCTATGATATGTCCCAGAATAACCGATTGGCAAACTTAGTAACCAATATGTAAACTTAACAATCAACATTCAAAATTGTTATGGTGTTCTCATTTCGTCAAAGCGCAATTCATTGCCAATCAACGGGCATGTAAACTTCTGCATACAATGCCCTAATAAACTTGGCGACTCAGGCCCAGCTAGAATTCTTACTTAGCCGACTCGTCGAGTCGATAATCCTTCATGTCGACTCGAATGACGGTACCAGTCGATCCTCTTATCGAAGAAGACTCGCTAGGAGTTCACTCGACCATTTGTTCAACACCTCATGAGGATGACTCGATATGCGTTACTTCTCGACGAAGTTAGAGGACAACTTTAGCCTCGAACCTCTCCCCCTGGTAATGTGTCAACATCGTATTTAATGCATGACAGACGCATCTTGTCTCTAGCCCCGATAGCCTTCATGACTCATCGGGCCATGTAGGGCACCGTCATGCCACCACTCACTTCTCGTTTAATGCTAAAGTGATCCTTCCCTCAGTCACCAGCCGATACCTGTAAAGTAAGTGCTGACGCAGCTACCAACCCACACTTCGCCACCGCCTCTTAGTGCTCGGCCGAAGTGACCAATCTACCCTTACATCTTTGGTATAAATAGAGGTACTATTTCAACTTGAAAAGGCTGAACTCTGGATTCTAATCCAAATTCTCAAAATCTACAAATCATATTGCATACATACAAGAACTTTTATAGTTCTTACTAGTTAGATTGCACGTGCAATGCACGTGGTCGAATATGATGATTATTTAAATTAATAAAAATAGAATAAAAATAAAAGAGAAAATAAAGTTTTTTTGTGGGATTACTTATCAACACAATAATCTCTCTTTAAAATAAAATATTATCATTATTTTCTTTAACCCAGACTGTCGCCACGTGATCTACTATTTGGGAGTTATAAATACATTGATCTAGTACAATATCTTTGTTTATTAGAATCTTGAAGTCTTTAAAAGATGTGTGATCATTCAATTCGCAAAGGAATTTTTCATATGAATTTATTTGCAATATGTCCATTAAATCTTTAGTTGTCGTTTGACACATATTCATATTAACTTTTAGTTGTGGTTTTACTCATATTTACGTTATCTAATATTCTCATTCAATTTTATAGCTCATTCTCCGTACAGTAGAAGTAAAACTAAAAGTATGAATAATTATTTTCTTGTAAAATTAGAGCAGGGAGATTATGATATATTTTGCTATGTACTTTAAATATAAAAAATATCTTTGATGCAATGTCCCTATCAAATCTTATCCCAAACAATATGAACGGATAATGCTATTATAACTTACTTACCTGGACCAATTATAGTGTATATAGGACATATATAGTAGTCTCATGTATTTTCTAGTTCTGACTGCAAAATAAGCAAGAGTGGTAGTCCTGTGTATTTTCCGTCTTTAATTACTTTTGCGTTTAATGTTCTCTAATTACACGGGAATATTAGTCCCGTGTATTTTGAAGATGATTTTTATATAAAATTGACCTCTTTGTTGCCAGTCTTGATGGTGTGGCAAAAAATAGGTTAATTTTGTTAATTATTATGTAAAACAGTCGATTTTGCTAATATTTTTAAAAAGTGATCTTTTTTTAAAAATTCTCCTAAAATAAACTGTTAATTCAAAATATGAAATGAGAAGAAGACATAAACGGTCTGGTGATTAATTGACCCTGATACGAGTTGCCGTGCGAGCACTCTTGATCGCGGAATTATCAAGAGTGGGTAAAGAAGAAAACGACAGAAGAACACAAGAGTTGAATTAGGGTGAAGGAAAATACCTTCTCTAGATTATGAGAATCAATTGGATTTTTACAAATCTCTCTCTCACAATCTCTCTAGATCAAAGAACAACCTCCCTGATCTCTTTTCTGATTACAAACTGAGTTCTTAACCCTAGAAAAGTCGTGTTTCTATTTATACTAAACAGAAATCCCAACTGGAGCAGGAAACAGACTCAGGCCCGTAACCGCTACGCGGTCGACCGCAGTGCCCAAGGCGGTCGACCGGTCAGAACGTCGAAATCTGGGAAATCGATTACAGGGTTTTCCGGTCGACCGCAGCGCCACCTTCGGTCGACCGCTCTCAGTCCCGAGACATAGTCTGGGTCTGTGCACTAAGCGGTCGACCGCCGCGACCAAGCCGGTCGACCGGCCAGAGCCCAACTGTAATTCCTGCAGTTTTGACGAATCCTTCGACTTCGTTGCTTCCAATGGCCTCTTACACGACTCCTCTACTCTATTCTTAAGATACCATGAGAATCATCTATCCTCAAGCTTCCATGAGGACCGCTAAGCTCCCAAAGAGAAGATACACCCGTATCATGGGTCCCCCCCTTTAGGAACTTGAAGTCCCATTCAAGTTAGAACTTCAGCTGAGGGAACTCGCGAGCCCCTCCTTCTCTGTTGAACCACTTGGCCTTACTAGGGACCTGACCTTGACGTCCAATGAGAAACGACTCCTTCGTCCCCCGCCTCGTCTTGGTCGTCTTCCGTTCCAAAATGCAATCTTCCTTCAGTGGCTCCTCTCTATCAAACCACAAGTCCTCAACATGCGGTAAGATCAACTTTTCATCACCTTCATCATCCAATAACGGAGGCTCAAACAACTTCAAGTACTCGGCATTGATCACCGAATACATGCCTAAGTAAGGTGGCAAATCTAAACGAAAAGCGTTGTCGCCAATCTGATCGAGAATCCGAAACGGACCATAACGAATAGGCTTCAACTTCTTCCCTTCTCCTTTGAGCCTCTCCTTACTCAAGTTACAAGGAACCCGATGCTGGTCATGCTTCGCCTTGTACTTAGCTTGTGATTTCTTCAATTGAGCTTCAACCGTGGCATGAATGTTTGCAATCTTCTCGAGAAATCGCTGAGCACGTAGTCTTTCACTCCCTTCCTTGCCGTCCACTGTGGATTCACTTGAAAACACAAGATCGAATGGGCTCGACGGTAAAAACCCATAACAAGTCTCAAATGGTGACTTTCCGGAAGATCCATGAATCGCCCGATTGAAAGCAAACTGCAAATATGGTAAACTCTCATCCCAAGTCTTAGGATGCCTGGAATTATACCCACGCAACATGTGCACCATAGTCCGGTTGACTACCTCCGTTTGTCCGTCTGTTTGTGGATGAAAGGCCGTGCTCTTCTTCAATTTAGTGTCCATCAAACTCCATAAAGAATCCCAAAAATGTCCGAGAAAACGGCTATCCCGATCCGAAATAATCAAGCTCGGCAACCCAAAGTGCTTCCACACATGCTCAAAGAACAATTGTGTTGCACCCGCTCCCGTCACGGTCTTCTTACAAGGAATCAATATCACCATCTTGCTGAACCGGTCCACCACAACGTACAAATAGTCATGCCCGCGCTTCGTAGTCGGCAACCCTCCTAGAAAATCCATAGAAATGCTCTCCCACGGTCTAGAAGGAACCGGTAATGGTAGGTACAATCCCCTCTTTCTGTTAGAAGGCTTCGAAATACAACATAACTTACACCCTCCAACATACTTGGTCACATCATCAAGCATCCTTGGCCAAAACACATGTCGCCGTAGATTGAGAAGCGTTTTCTGAATGCCAAAATGCCCTTGCACACGCGAGGTATGTGCTTCCCGAATCCACTGCAACCTATCACCATCCTCCGGAATGCATAGTGATGTCCCACGATACAACAAGCCATCTTCTCCAAGTGCATACTCCCCCCTTCGACCAGCCTTCGCCTGCTCAAACACACTACCAAAGTCCCTACTAGATGCATACAGCTGTACATACTCCAAAGGAACCAAGGGCTGAATACGCGTCGCCACCAATAAAGACCTTATCGGCGGACGAGATAACATATCGGCCAACTTGTTCGTCGCCCCCTTCTTGTACCTAATAATGATGTTGAAAGCCATCAAATAAGACATACACTTCATGTGCCGTGCCTGCTGTAGCTTTGTCTGGGCATGTAAGAACTCCAACGGCTTGTGATCCGAATGCACGACCACCTCCTTCCCTAACAAGTACACCCTCCAATGCTTAATTGCTTGATATAGTGCATAGAACTCCTTGTCGTAGGTTGGGTAGTTCGCAACAGCACCCGAAAACTTCTCAGAATAGTATTCCACCGGTTTCCCATCCTGAATCAACACCGCGCCCATCGCATAATTAGACGCGTCGGTCTCTACCTCGAAAGTCCGCTGCAAATTCGGCAACGCCAACACTGGTGCCTCCGAGATCTTCCTTTTTAGCAACTGAAAAGCCTCCTCATGCGTCTTTCCCCACTCAAACTGAACTTTAGCCTTTGTGAGGCCATGTAACGGTGCCGCATAAGTCGAAAAATGTCGAATGAACTTGCGCAAATACTGGCAAGCCCCCATGAAGCTCCTCACCTCAGACACTGTCTTCGGCGTCGGCCACTTTGTGATCACCTCCACCTTGCCTGGATCTATCCTCCGCTGGCCCTTCCCTACGATGAAGCCGAGATACACCAACTCGTCCTTCCCGAACTCGCACTTTTTCCCGTTGAGCTTCAGCTGTCCGTCCTGCAACACTTCAAATACCTTCTCAACATGAACGAGATGCTCCTCCCAAGTCCTGCTGTACACCAAGATATCATCAAGGTAAACTATCACAAAATCCTCTATAAAGGGTCGCAACAAATCATTCATAAGCCTCATAAAGGTAGCCGGAGCATTGCACAATCCAAACGGCATCACCAACCACTCGAACAAGCCTTGCTTGGTCTTGAACGCAGTCTTACAAGTGTCTTCCTCCCGAATCCTCACTTGATGGTAACCATACTTCAAATCTAGCTTCGTGAAAAACCTCGCTCCCTCCAACTGGTCCATAAGATCATCGATCCGCGGTAATGGGTAGCGATTCTTGATGGTAATCTTGTTGAGTGCCCGATAATCTACGCACATGCGCCAACCTCCATCCTTTTTGGGCACCAACAACACTGGTGACCCGCAAGGTGAACAACTCGGCATAATCACTCCCGCCTCCAAGAGCTCCTGAACCTGCTTCTTGATCTCCTCGGACTCCAGTACTGATGTGCGGTATAGGCCTATGTTAGGTAAGGAACTCTCCCCGGTCAACATAATCTCATGCTCTACACCTCGACGTGGTGGTAGTCCCGTGATCTCCGAAAACAAGTCCGTATACTTGACCTTCAACCTGTCAAGATCTCCCTCCTGGAGCTTGCTCAAGGTGGACAAGCACGTCCTACTCAGCTGCTCTTCATACGGCCGAATGAATAATAAAACGAACTTCCTGCCCGCGTTCACCAACCTCTTAGCCTGAGTTACTGTCACCAAGCTCGTCTCCTGTGGAAGAGATGCCGAACGAAAAATGAATTGCTCGCCATTCTTGGTGAACGTATACTTTTGGGCTCGTCGATCATATACTGCGTATCTATCCCACAAATAAGGGTTGCCTAAAATAACTTGGCAAACATCCAACGGAACCACGTCGCATGTGACCTCGTCAATATACGACTCGTGGAGTGCAAATCTGAATGAACACTGGTTCACCACACTCAATCCCGCCTCCTTCTGAATCCACCCTAATGGATAGGGCTTCGGATGCTTCACCATATTCAATCCTAGCTTCTGTACTAATGCTTCAGATATCAGGTTCTTCTGACTCCATGTATCGGATCTACAATAGCATCCACTAAGCTGGTCTTGACCTGCAATTTCAGAACAAAGAGCTGCTCCCTCGGGTCGTCATCTTCTTTGGTGGCCTGTTTTCCCGCCATAAGGTTGAGACTGCTATTGGGTTCGGTCATCCCGGGAACCTCCTTCGGACCCTGTGCTATCACGTACGCCTTCTTCTCCTCCTCCTTCTTCAACCCTTTTGGCTTCAGATGAGGATACTTATCCCAGCAACGATCAGCCACATGTCCTGTCTGCTTGCAGTGGTTGCATATCAATCCTGCTTTCCCCGAGTCAACCTTCTTCTTCTCATCCTTAGACTGAGAGCCACCAGTCTTGCTCCCCGATGGTTTGGAATCCCCCTTTGTCTCATTGCCCTTCTTCTGTCGGCCCTCAATGGCAATGGCCTTCACACTCGCCTCTGCGATGGTTTCTACTGAAAACAGCTTCATCTCCTTCCGGATGTAATCATTCAGACCCGCCATGTACTTCATGAAGATGGGGTACTCGGACGTTGCGATGTTTAGGACCATCGCCTGTTGCTGGAACTCCATCGTGTACTCTTGAATGGTCTGATTAAACTACTGGCGTAAGCCGTACCACTTGTACCAACGCTCCTCAAGGAACCCTACTGGATAGAACTGTTTCCGTAGTAGCTCCTTGAACTTGTTCCACGACACCGCTTTCTTCTCCTGTTTGCAATAGGATTTCCACCACGTCAAAGCGTGCCCTGAACACTATCTTCTCCTTGGACGAATATCCGTAGAGAGTGAAGTACATCTCCATACGTTCGATCCAATCATCAAGCTTCTCCACGTTGATACTCCCATCATAAACAGGAATCTCAACCTTGAAGTCAATCTTCAGATTTTGGTAATTGTTCTTACTCCTTTGATGTCCGGCAGTCTTGACAATCTCAGTCTCCCCCTCTGAATCAGATTCCTCATGCTCTTCGTCGGATTCGATGAGTTTCTTCTTACCCTTCGAAGAAGATTCCTCCTTTTTGTCACCTCCGTTGATTAGACCCACGAGTTGGGTAAGAGTCGTCCCGATCGTCTCAATCTGTCTCTCCATGGCATCAAGTCTCGCTGAATTATCTGCTTCAGTCATCTTCTCCCTCCTTAATTTCTGGACTCCTTCCAAAGAAATAAGGATCTCGCCAAGCTTCTTGTACTGTGAGCGAGTAAGGACCATACACAGGTTCCCCCTTCACAGGATCTAGGGGCTCTGATACCAACTTGATACGAGTTGCCGTGCGAGCACTATTGATCGCGGAATTATCAAGAGTGGGTAAAGAAGAAAACGATAGAAGAACACAAGAGTTGAATTAGGGCGAAGGAAAATACCTTCTCTAGATTATGAGAATCAATTGGATTTTTTACAAATCTCTCTCTCACAATCTCTCTAGATCAAAGAACAACCTCCCTGATCTCTTTTCTGATTACAAACTGAGTTCTAAACCCTAGACAAGTCGTGTTTCTATTTATACTAAACAGAAATCCCAACTGGAGCAGGAAACAGACCCAGGCCCGTAACCGCTACGCGGTCGACCGCAGTGCCCAAGGCGGTCGACCGGTCAGAACGTCGAAATCTGGGAAATCGATTACAGGGTTTTCCGGTCGACCGCAGCGCCACCTTCGGTCGACCGCTCTCAGTCCCGAGACATAGTCTGGGTCTGTGCACTAAGCGGTCGACCGCCGCGACCAAGCCGGTCGACCGGCCAGAGCCCAACTGTAATTCCTGTAGTTTTGACGAATCCTTCGACTTCGTTGCTTCAAATGGCCTCTTCCACGACTCCTCTACTCTATTCTCAAGATACCATGAGAATCATCTATCCTCAAGCTCCCATGAGGATCGCTAAGCTCCTGAAGAGAAGATACACCCGTATCAGACCCATAAATAGGAAAAAAATAACAATTAAAATAAATAATATTTAAATTGAATCTAACAAGACACTCCACAGAATGAAGCATGAAATGGATCCAAGAAATTATTAAAAGAGAATTAAAGAAACTAATTAAAAAAATATGAGATCGAGAGATAGAGGGAGAGAAGACCTCGCCAACATAAATTCTATTTCTCTTCGAGCATGACATCAAAATTGGTGGATAATAAGCGAGGAGAAAAGTGAACAGAATAGGTGACAAAGTGGGTGTGCTTATATAAATAGGTTATTAAGATATTCGTCCTGAAATCTTAAATACATACATGTTAGTCTCTAACATCTTTGTAATTTCTCATTACAATGATATTACTATTTAGTATTAAATCGATTTTATTATATAAGATTATATACCCTTTTTAATAAATTATAAAGTATATATGGAAACCTCGATGCTTATAGCCAGTAGTTAGGCTCCACAAAATAGGTTAACTTTAAATTATAGTTTGCTATTGATAATATTATTATAGCAATGTCATTACTTTTCATCTTTATCTTATTATTCACATTTATCTGATGTAAGTCCTCTTTTGCTAGTCACTCGATTGACTCAATTTTATTTTTATAATATCAGAGGTTAGAATATTCTTTTTTATTTAAAAAGTGTAGACATGATTTTCTTAAAAAAATATATATACACATAGTAACAATAGTATATACTTCAGTTCAACTCAAACATTAGCTTGAAGTCATTTAGAATGAGATTCTGTCTATGCTAGAATAGTGACATAGTGATTACATAATCCAAAAGTCAAAGAAGAAATTTCTACAAAGGAAAAATAATATAATATGTCAAATTAATAACTAATTGATAAAATATACATGGACAGTGTAAAAAGCTATAGAAAGTAAGGTATATATCTTCATAAAAATTTCACAACGAGTGACCAACTATAATCATTCTAATTTAAGCATAAATAATTATTTTTTAGTTCCTAATTTGATATACGAAACTATAAAATAAATCTCAAGAAAAAATAGGAATTAAAATTGTATTATCTTGTGGGTAAATAAATAAATGCAATTTAAAAGTAATAATTTAAACTATTAAGTGCCAAATATTAGTTCATGCGAGACAGTAAAGTAGTTTTTGGTCTATATATCAATCGATTAAATGTATTAAAATTATAATGACCACAACTAAAATTATATGGTGGGTTCACATTAAACATAATTTATAAAAAATAGTACATTAAAGTCAAAAACCTTTTAACCACTGTATAGATTGTTTGAAATTTTTTGCATGTATAAACTATATTGTCTAGTAATAGTGATGTGCATATTTAACTATAGCCTAATACATCTTAAGAACGACTTACTCTTCAATATCATTATTAATTGATGTATCTATGCATTACTTAAGAACGACTTACTCTTCAATATCATTATTAATTGATGTATCTATGCATTACACTAAAAACACAATAAAAATTTAAAAAACTATAAAAGAAATACCTTAATTGATGTATCTATGCATTACACTAAAAACACAATAAAAATTTAAAAAACTATAAAAGAAATACCCTAATTTTTTTTAAAAATTGTAAAAAAACAGCCTAAACTTTTATAATTTACAAATATACTAAACTATTAAAAATTATATTAAAATCAAGAAACTATAATAAATCATTGAAAAAATTTAAACTTTAGAGGGGTAATTTGCAATGTACTAAACTTTTAGTTAGTTTTTTTTTGTAAATTTCAAATTTAATAGATTTTAAAGTAGTTATATTCTTTTTAAAAAAGTTATGCGTAATATTGACTATGAAAAGTTTTTCCTAAACCTATACTTTTAAAGGGAATATGATATTTTTTGTAAATTGTAATATTGACTATGAAAAGTTTTTCCTAAACCTATACTTTTAAAGGGAATATGATATTTTTTGTAAATTTTTTATTTTTTAGGGGTTGCTAGTAATTTTCCCTATACTTTTAAAGGGAATATGATATTTTTTGTAAATTTTTTATTTTTTAGGGGTTGCTAGTAATTTTCTATATTCATTTTAGTGTCTATAGGTTAGAAATTCTAATGGTGTTTTTTGTAAATTATGAATATTAGGGTTTTTTGTATTTTTGTAAACTTATAGGTCTTTTCTATAGATTGTAAATTGTTTATAGACTATTTATAATTCCTATATTTTTAATTTACTAATAAGTTCAAAATTCTCAGAGTGTGTTTGTGAAATTTGAATTTTAAGTGTTTGTTTATAGTTTTTAAACTTTAAGGGTGTTTTCTATAAATTATATAGGGGATATTTGTAACTCATATATTTCCAATGTACTGTTAGGTTGGAAATTGTCGAGATTTTTATAAATTTTACGATCTTGAGGGTTTTATCTTTTAATTTGTAAAATGTTTAGAGTGTTTATTACAAATTCTATAAATATTTAGGGGTTGTTTGTGTTATTTGTAGCTTTTTGTGTGTTTATAGGTTTAAAATTTTCAAGGTATTTTTTACAAATTTTGATATTTAGGAGTGTTTTTATATTTTTTAAAACTTACAAGATACTTCTCCAATGTTAAAAACTTTCATTTTTAGTTAGCATATATTTTTTAGATTTCTCACTGAATTGAAATAAGTAAAATTTATAATTTTTAAATAAAATTTTGAATTTATAGGGGGTATTTTTGCAATTTTAAAACTTAGAGGGTATTTTTTACAAGGTCCAAAAACTTTTAGGTGTTGGCTAACATATTTTTTAGATTTTTCATGGAAATCTAAAATAAGATTCAAAGATATGAATTACTATCAAACGAATATCACGTTTAGCCAATAACATGTTAAGCATTAATATGGATATGATAAATTTATTTAAATTATAAATTCAAAGTAATAATAGAAAAAATTTAGAATAAAATAAGATATAAATATAATATTTTTTAAAAGGTTAAAGGAGGGTAATAGATATTAACCGTAGAAAGATTTTTCCCCAAACTCGTACTTTTTAAAGGGGAGTATGAATATATATATATATATAGTATTATATATATGATATTAATATATATAATATAATATATATATATATATATATATATTATATAATATTTATAATAATATAAGATAGATAACTAAATCCCCACCAATTCCCCCACTCCTTATATTTAAAAATGTCTTCTTATTAAATCTCAAAACCTACCCCACACTTTCATAGTCTATTCATCCCTAAAATTCATTGCAAGAATAATGAAAATGCGAGTTCTAGGGTTTCAAGTGCTGGCTTTAATGTTATGATATGGTGAGAGAGAGAGAGAGAGAGAGAGAGAGAGAGAGAGAGAGAGAGAGAGAGAGCTTACTATTTCAAGGTGATTTTAAACGTATCTCATTTATCCAATAATATGTTAAGTCTCATTATGAATAGGATAAATTATTTAATTACCACTTCAAAGAAGATATGATAATTAGAATAGATTAAGATAATAATATAATATTCAAAAAAAAGTTAAGGTTAATATTGACCATAGAATTTTTTTCTCAAACTCGTACTTTTAAAGGGAGTATGATTAGATAGATTAACTAATCCCACCAATTTCTCCTCTATTTAAAAATTCTCTCATTAAATCTCAAACCTAAACCACAAATTCACAGTCTTTCATCCTAAATTTATTGCAAGAATTATGAAATCGAGTTCTAGGGTTTCAAGTGCTGCTTCAAGCTATGATATGGTGGAAGAGAAAGAGACGAGGGTTTACTATTGCAATGTGATTTCAAACATGAAAATAGCATGGATAATAGAGAACTACAGGAGACTTTTTTTTTGCTGTCCAAACCATCGAGCAAATATCAAAGTGTAGAGTTTTGTGTGGAAACATGAGCTCTTCCATCTCCAAGCTCAAATGGTGATTAATAAATTGTTATGTGAAAAAGATGTGTTCAAGGAAGGGGTGGACAATATTGGCAGAGAGAAATTGATAAGTTTGAAAGAGAAATTAAGAGAGAAGAAAAAGAAATTAATTGACGGGGAGAGAGAATAAATTACTTGATAACAATAGTAATATTAGAGAGAGAGAAAAAGTAATTTTGAAATTAGAAACGTATTAATTTGAGAGAGATGGATGAAGACTGTTGGCCTTCTTGTTTTGATGATGTTTAACAAATAATTTATTTCTAATGGTGTTTGTCTAGTGTTTGTGTTAGGATGGATGAAATTGCGCATTCACGATCATATCCAATGAAGGTTGACAGAATTGTGGAGTGAAACATATGCAATTCAAATTGAAGATCCAAGTTCTAGCTTCATTCGCAAGTGTACCAAGTTGAGCTACATCGAAGATCTTCATCAAGCTTGGGTAATTTAGTTTAGGAGTTTATATTATGTGCGTTAGTACGTTAAGCTCAATCATATACACACATACACATTTTGATTTTGTATATATATATAGTTATATATATACATATATGTTTTGGTTTGATAGCTTTCAAGTTTTAATATGAAACAATTTATTATAATTAGAAAACATATTTTTGTTTCGTACTTATATGCATATATATGATTTCATCAAGTTTAATGAAATCATGTTTTAGTGCATTGTATGTGTATTTTGATAAAATACTACATTTATTGTTTATAGACTTCATAACAATAGTTTACATCTTTCTTCAAGTCTATAAAATTATTTTGTAAAGTGTCAAAATATTGTTTAGGCAAAATATCAAAATTCATATGTTTACATTTTTATGTTTTGGACCTCCTTAAAAAATGATGATATTTTATATTTGGGAAGTCCTTTTTGCAAACCAATCTTTGTAGCATGTTTATTATCTTGTCTATAATCATTCTCCAAAGTTTTACATTTTTCTGAATTTATTTGATATTTTTAAACAGGGTTTTAAAATCAGCATTTCACTTTCAAACCTGAAATATTTTGTATCAGTTTACGGTCGACCGCCACGGTCAACCGCGCCTATGTTTTTCTCTGAGTGGGCAGCAGAAACTTTCACGGTCGACCGTCAGCTCAAAAATTCTCACGGTCAACCACGTAAGTCTCTGGAAGTTTTGTGAGTTTCAAAGTTGGCTCGCGGTCGACCGCGAGTTTTTCACGGTCGACCGCGAGTTTTTCACGGTCGACCGCCGATCACCCAATTTTCTGGGATTTTTGTTGTTTTGTTTGGGGTTTTGGCTGTTGGTTTCTCTTCCTATATAAACCCCTCAACCCCTCTTCTATCAGCAACCAAGGAGAAAGTTTTAAACAAGTTTAAGAGGGTTTTACAGTTTGTTTAGTTTGTTTTTGGGTTTTTCTTTTACAAAGAGGAGCTTGCATTATCTATTGAGGAGTTCATCTTCAATATCTTCTCATCCTCTCTTTATGTTTATAGAGAAGTTTTCTAACTCTTTTCTCTAGCACTTTTATTATTGATTTTCATATTCTTATTATTGCTAGTTTGCTAGTTGAGTTAGATTTTATTTCACTCATTGTTTACACACACCCACATGAGCTTATTGTATTTTTATACATAGTATATTTGGGTTGGTGAGAGTTATAACAATTGAGTGTGAGCTTTCATTGTGTTCTCATCCATATTAAAGAACAATCATTTGTTGTATTTATGCTTATTGTGAGATACACTTTGCAATACACTTGTACACCGAGAGGAGTGTGTAGTGAGAGTCGGGGATCGTCCCAAGAGGAGTGGCGTCGGTTGACGAATCTAGGGAGAGGTTGTAACCGAGCACTTGAGGGAGACACGGCTAGGTCCAACACTTGTGAGGGTATAGAGTGGGTTTGCAAGAGTGTGAGTTGTAGAGTTTTTGGTTAGCTAGAAAACCGAGTGTGTAGAAGTTCCGGCTTCCAAACCGGATTGTGATAGTAGATTTCTCCCCGGGAGTGGGGAGCGGAGACGTAGGACGGAAGATCCGAACTCCGTAATCATTTGAGTGTGTTTGAGTTTGTCATTGGCGCATTTACTTATGTATTTATCTTATATCGCCAATTTCCTATTACTCTTGTATATTTTGCCCTATCACATTTGTAGTTTGATTATATCACCATTGTGTTAGTTTATATATCCTTGTATATATTTTTATCATATAGGGTATATCTCATTGTTCATATTGCTTATCCTAGCTCATTATCTTGTTGTATTTCACACTTGTTAGGATAACTTATTAATTAGTTTTAATTGGCATAAAATCGGATTAGATTAGCATAAGACCCTAACCCCCCCCCCCCCCCTCTAGGGTCTAACAGAAGACTTGAGGGGGGGAAATTACAGTGAGTGATATTCTTTCCCTCATGTCCAAAAACTAACACAATCGGCACTTTTCTAACAGTGAAAAACTTAAAGTATTTTTTTTGTTACAAAATACAATGTATGGTATTTAAGTATCAGAACCAAGGAACTTTATGGTATTTAAGTCACATGTCCTCAAAAAAAACCAAACAAAATTTTGTTGAATTTTTATCTCTCATGTAAATACTATTCAAAATACCTGTTGTAAACAAATTAGATTTTGAACACGGATTGGTAAAAGTATGACGATACTTAAAACAATCTAAAAACTTCAAGCTTAATAATCTAGGAATATATCAACCATATTTAGATCATACAAAATCATGATTATAAGAGAGGGAGAAGGCATTAACTTGCAGCACGAACAAAGTTAAATTATGATTGCAATAGAAGCTCAGATTGGTGCTGTCGATAGTCAAAAATGCTGCAAAGGTATATATTATGTTTTAGGGATTTTATGCAATTTTAATCATTGTAGGATTTGTTTAATTTCTTATGTTTTAGGGGTTTTTGTAATTTTCTTGTCCTTTAGGGGATTATTTGTAATTTTTGATTTCTTGAGGATTGTTTTGTAATATTTAGATTTCTTTATGTTCATAATTTCACATGTGTGTAATTTTTCATACATGATTTTATGGAGATAAAATCTATATGATTTTTTTGTTAATTTCTATACCACCATATGTGATTGTTAGATTTTTCTTCATGGATAGTTATAATGTAATATGCATACCAAATATTTTATTATTAGAATTTTAATTAAGAATATATTTAATTTGATGATAATTCCAAGGTGAAATGAAGATTAGATGTTAACACGTCATCTTCTGATAGTATAGGAAGACACGTGGTTATTTATGATATGACACATGTCAATTGTTTTTATCTTTGAGAATAGTACATGTTAGTTGTTTTATGGCTTTAAGGGTACTACCAATTTCTCATTATATATAAAAGAGGGATATCTAATCTACAGATTGTAACCTAATTTGGTTTAGTTTTCTAAATTAATTTGTAATGTACATAAAACTCCTCAATTAAAAGTAAAATAACCGAAACTTCTCATTAGAGAGAAATGGCTAATCACATCCTATTGATTTTTTTAGAACATTCTAACCTATGAGATATGTAAATACCATGAGAAAGCAAATCAATTTCTTATGTGCAAACGCATGATATATGTAGCAACACCAGCCCACACATAAGATTTTACGTAGCCTTACATTTTTATCATTTCTAAATTAGCCCTTGCCGAGGAATGTCACAAGTTTCAAAGACCTAGGCTGTTGACCCCCACAATTCTCATTTTAATTTCAACTATTCTCTACACAATAACTAAATTAGCAAATATCATAGACAAATTTTAACAGCCAAATAAGGAAAATATGTAACAAAGTTGGAATTTGTTTGATATTTTTAAACAGTGTTTTAAATTCAGAAAAACAGCTTTCAGAATCAGTTTTCTGTTATATCAGTTTTCGGTCGACCGCACCGGTCGACCGATCATTTGTTCATTTCTTACTATGCGACAGAGAGTCTGTCGGTCGACCCGTCCGGTCGACCGAAAGCTCCATCGGTCGACCGCACCGGTCGACCGACGATGGTCCAGTTTGTTTTCTTCGTGTTTTTGCTCTCATCGGTCGACCGACGGAATTTCCGGTCGACCGACAATAGATCCGTTGGACTTCAACGGCTATTTTCTGAGCTGATTTTTCTGGGGCTTTTTGGACTTTTGCTTGGGGGTTTGGCTGAGACTTTGAGTGGGTATATATACCCTATTGCTGCTCTCTTTTAAGTTTAACCAAGAGAATGTTTTAAAATAGTTTAACAAGGGTTTAAACTTGTTTAGTGTTTGTTTAAGAAGCTTTTAAGCAATTGAGGGTTTGAGTTTGTGAATTCAATTTCACAAGAGCAAGTGGAGATCATCCTTTGGTGTTTGAGCATTCACTCTTCTCCTAATCTCTTGTCATCTTTAGAGAAGTGTTTCTAAACTCATCTAGCAATTTATTATTTTGATTATAATTTCCATAAGTAGATTTATATTGAGTTTAGTTTAAATCGTTTTATTGATACTCTTTGTTCACACACAACCTATTGAGCTTATTGTATTTACATTCATAGTATAATTTAGGGTTGTGGGTTTGTGAAATTGAGAGTGAGCTTAATTGAGTTCTCATCTTGTTTAGAGAATAATCAGTTGATTTATATTGTGCCTAATTGTGAGGATTCACTTGTAATACACTTGTACACCGAGAGAAGTGTGTGGTAAGAGACGGGGTCGAATCAAGAGGAGTGGCGTCGGTTGATGTGCCTAGGGAGAGGTTGTAACCGAGCACTTGAGGAGGAGGACACGGGCTAGGACCAACACTTAGTGTGTGAGGTGTGATTGCATAGTGATTGTATTGTGAGGTGTAAACGTTGTTCGGGTGAACGTAGAAAACCCGGTTGTGATAGTGGAGATCTCCTCGAGGTGAGGAGCGGAGACGTAGGTCGTGGGGACCGAACTCCGTAATCATATTGTTTGTTTGTGATTGCATTGGCGCACTTAATTTTATGTTCTTATCTTATATCGCCTTTGTATATTGCTTGTTGATTATATTGCCCACTATCTTGTTTATGTTTATATCACCCTTAGTTTCATATCCTTGCATATAATTCATAATATACCTCATTGCTAGGATATATCCCTTGTTCATATTACTTATCCTAGCTTATATATCTTGTTATATTTCATACTTGCTAGGATAACTTGTTAATTAGTTTTAATTGGCATTTAATCGAATTAGATTAGCACAAGACCCTAATCACCCCCCCCTCCTCTAGGGTCTAACAGTTAGTTGTTTTATGGCTTTAAGGGTACTACCAATTTCTCATTATATATAAAAGAGGGATATCTAATCTAAAGGGTACTACCAATTTCTCATTATATATAAAAGAGGGATATCTAATCTACAGATTGTAACCTAATTTGGTTTAGTTTTCTAAATTAATTTGATCTACAGATTGTAACCTAATTTGGTTTAGTTTTCTAAATTAATTTGTAATGTACATAAAACTCCTCAACTAAAAGTAAAATAACCAAAATTTCTCATTAGAGAGAAATGGCTAATCACACCCTATTGATTTTTTTAGAACATTCTAACATATGATATATGTAAATACCATGAGAAAGCAAATCAATTTCTTATGTGCAAACGCATGATATATGTAGCAACACCAGCCCACACATAAGATTTTACGTAGCCTTACATTTTTATCATTTCTAAATTAGCCCTTGCCGAGGAATGTCACAAGTTTCAAAGACCTAGGCTGTTGACCCCCATAATTCTCATTTTAATTTCAACTATTCTCTACACAATAACTAAATTAGCAAATATCATAGACAAATTTTAACAGCCAAATAAGGAAAATATATATAAACAAAGTTAATTATAATGCCAGAGTGTACACCTTTGCCGGAATTATCTCTTCCTAGTTCAGAAGCTCGTCCAATATGAAGTTTTGCTTATCCAATATGGAATGAATCTGAAAAAATTACATAGCAAATCATGAATAACATGATAGGAATGATTATTGAATACATCTAATATGAATAGGATAATAACATAATCTAGCTTTACTCGTTGCCCTCGATATCTTCCTCGCCTCCTTGATCGATATCAAACAATCATCATGATATAGCAGCGTAATTAAAAGAGAGTACTACTCGTTTCGGTACGAGCGAAACGGACACAAATCGTGGAAGATGCTAGTAATAGATTTAAAACAATAATAATCAATCTAAATAGTTCACAAATTTGTTTCCCTTGTATAGGGTATAACACAAAGCAAAAGTACTAAAATGATTTTTCTTAAAGTAATTAGACTTCCTAAAAATAAAAAAAACTAAATTGGATTAAAACTCTTCGACGTACAGTTTGAGCTTGAAGTCGATTTTTTCACCCCAAAATCTGATTGGAACTGCTAAGCTGTGCGACTTGTAGAGTACTTCCCGCTCTTTCTAAAAATATATAATAATAGTGATTCTATGGAGGGAATCAAAAGCTATGCTCCGTTGAAATTGCACGCCAAAATCTAGCTGAAAATCATCCTCTTTTCTTGGATCGCCCGAGCATCGTACGATCCAAATTTTTTCCAAAAGGCATCAACGGCACATCACATCATTCTTCAGAGGTAGTGGAAGGTACTGACTCCAGAGCCCAACCATTCTCGTGGGTAGTAGAACTGGTGGAACCTTTCGTAGTTGTCTTCGTTGATGATGAAAGGATATGATGACTTGTGGTGTGAGAAGAGGAGAAGCTAGGTATGACCACGGAGAAGAGGAACTCTGCTATGGTTTTCTGTAGGAGGTCATATGAGCCTCTTTGCTTGCTTTTGCTCACTTCCATTCAACGGAATGAAATCTTCCGTGACGAGGGGCGTTTCGTTAGCTTGAGATTGTGAACTTTTATATAGTAGTGTAATAGTGGGAGAAAGGAGTTATAATGGCGTGGAAGTTAGAAGGATGAGAGGTTCAATTAGATGTCATTAAATTGAGGTAATAGTGTAATTAAAGATTAATGAGGAATGGAGAAGTAGAAAATCGTTATGAGCAAGTGAAGACCAAGAGGTTAGTGAGGTGATCATAAGTTTGGTGACTTATCATAATACCATCAACATGTTTTTTGCATATTCAAGTATATTATACAATTTAAATGAGAATTAAATATAATCATGATGAATTAAAGTTTGGTATTAATATTGGGTATTATACAATTTAAATGAGAATTAAATATAATCATGATGAATTAAAGTTTGGTATTAATATTGGGTAGATGAGGACAACTTTGTTATAAATATAATCATGATGAATTAAAGTTTGGTATTAATATTGGGTAGATGAGGACAACTTTGTTATATTTATAATAGTTAAAGGGTAACTTAGGGTATGAAAAGTTTTTTTGGTACTCCCTCTTTTAAAGGGTAGATGATTTACACCACTCAAGTTTACCAGCTAGCTTGATCGTTAGAGGTACAACGGGGGAACCAAGACCCGTCCTCTTACGAATTTCTACACTGTAGATTTTTTAGATACCAACTCAAGAACCAGATATAAAGTTGGAGAAGAAAGCGACCCCTTATCAATCCTCAACAAACTCATCCCTACAACACGGATACATATTGACTGTGTGATTACTAGTACATCAACAAAAATTAACATTCACTGTATAAACTTAATTATTATGCTATAAAATTAACATACAATGAGGAAAATTAACATAAAATATGTAAGAGTCACATCTAATTATTCATAGTTCACAATCAACTCATACAACTACAATTTTGTGTAATTTCGACATTTACATATAGACAGCTACACAGGAAGATCACCATGACATTTTCTTTGTACATGACATGTTATTATCACAGTCCAATAAACCACATCTTTCTTTGGTATTTCATCATCAAACACTTTACAAGCAATATCGAAACTGCCACATATCATATACCCACTTAACATACTATTCCAAGAAATCAAATCTCACCCATCCATTTTAACTAAAAATAAACTGGGCAAGCTCTAGTCTACCACTAAGAAGTAAAATCACATAATCCAATCATATGATTTGTCTTAGAGAAATGGTGGAGGGGGGAGGATAGGAGGTCGTAGATGGTTTCGAGGAGGTGGTTTTGCTCAGTACAGAGATCGACGGTGGAGTTGGTGGTGGTAAGGGGATGGAGAGGGAGTTCGACAAAAAAATGACGGTCTCAACTATCATGTGGGAGGGTTTAGACGAGGAGAGGACGTGATCAGAGGAGAATATGGCAGTAAGCTTAGAGGAAGAGATCGTGTCATCGTTGTTGGAGTTGAACTTATTGAGAAAGCGCTCGAGGTCGGTGGTGATAGAGGGGGAGGAGGGTGATTAAAGGAGAGGACAGAACTCTAGAGAGAGTTAAGTTAGGAGGAGAAGAGTTGAGAAATGGCAAGAAAGAAGGAGGGGGTCATTTGATGGCTAATAGGCTTTTGTTGCGGTTCCTAAAAAAAATATTTTTATTTTTATTTTTATGAAGGCATTATGTTATTATCCCAATTGAAACGTTTACAAATTAGCATTTTACATGGGGTAATATTTTGATTATTTATTCCATTATCACTATATGGATAGTTATTTTTGCTGGCTTGACTCTTATGAGATTGCTTAGAAATAGAACTGTGCATTAAAATACTCATAACAGGGCTTTAGTGTAATTGATTTGGGTAACTAAGAGAATCCTTTAGGGGCTGTTTGGTTCCCTGTTTTTAAGGGAAAGACTCTCTTGAAAGCCTGTCAAAAGTGTCAAAAGTGTCACTTTTTGGTCGGTTTTCAGCCAAAATCGCCTCTAAATAAGAAGATTTTGGCTGAAAGCCTGCCAAAAGTAATACTTTTGGCACTTTTGGCAGGCTTTCAAGAGAGCATTTCCCTCAAAAACAGGGAACCAAACAGCCTAGATACTCAAACTGAAGGGAGTTGAACTCACGAATAATAGAGTGTAACAAATCACTAACACAAAGGGCGTGTGTAATATTAATATGAGCATAATTCGCAAAACTTTCAATGATCAAGTATTTGCCTAGCTACATTTTGCTCTCTATGAGGTGGTTGTTTGAATGAAATGAAAAGCAAAAAAGCAAAAGTGACTCATTATTGACACATACCGAAAATATGTGTAAAACTAAAATAGATAACAAGTGTCACATCTGATTTTATGTATATTTAAGTTCTCCTAAAAAGGTATTGACATCATTAATCATTAAAGTGGAAAAGTGGGAGCTAACATTTAATTAAAAAAATTTATTTATCATCAAATCTTTTCCCAACATTGAATAATTTATTCTGTGCCCCTCCCCTCCGTGCCATGTCTCGTATATTTTAAACTCATTTTGTACTTTTACAATTCGTTAATACGGTATAATTTAACATATAAACTAAGTGGTTAAAACATGCACCTTGTTTTTGAGTTTCATTCTAAATCAAATGCTTAAATCAATATTTTTAGTTTTTTTTACACTAATACCGCATTATCGTGTGGATCAAATTTGCTTATTTAGCACCTAAACGAATTCAAAAATAAAAGCATTTTAACTTTTTACACAAACGCGTTAATTTCAATATCTTAATTTTTTAATAAAAACTAGTTAAGATACGCGTGCAATACACGTGGCTGAATGCCATGATTATTTAAATTGATGAAAGTAGAGTAAAAATAAAAAAAAGAGAACAAAGTATTTTGTGGGATTGATCATCAACTCAATGATCTCTCTTTCAAATAAATATTTGTCATTGTTTCCTTCAATCTAGACTGTGACTGTGTGATTTACTATTTGTGAGTTATAAACACATTAATCTAGTACAACATCTCTATTTATTAGTATCTTAAAGTCTTCAAATGATGAGTGATCATTCAATTCGTAAAGGAATTCTGCATATGAATTTACTTGCAATATGTTCATTAAAACTTTAAGTTGTGGTTTGACTCATATTCACATTAACTTTTAATTATTGTTATACTCATATTTATATTATCTAATTTTCTCATACAATTTTATAGCTCATTCTCTGTATCATAGAAGTAAAACTGAAAGTATGAATAATTATTTTTTCTTGCGAAATTAGAGCAGGGAGATTATGATATATTTCATTATGTGCTCTAAATATATATATTTTTTCCTTTGATGCAAGGTCCCTTCAAATATTACTCCAAATGATGTGAATAAAAAAAGCTATTATAACTCACTTACCTAGGGCAATTGTATTGTATATAGGATACATAACTCATCTGGAATACCTACATCTGCTAAGTGGATTTTGCTGTTGTGAGAGCAACATATTATATGTTTATATTCAAAAAATTTGGCTCTATAAAAGACGCAAGAATTTGGAGTGCATAGCTTATATATCATAAAAACATATTGGTTCATGAAGATTTTTTTCTAATAATGATATTATTACAACGATATTATTATTTAATATTAAATTAATTTTATTATATAAGATTATATGACCCTTTTTAATAAATTATAAAGTATATATATAGAAACCACGATGCTTATAGCTAGCAGCTGGGCTCCATAAAATAGGCTAACTTTATATTGTAGTTTGCTACTTGTAGTACTATTGGTAATATCATCACCTTTCCTCTTTATCTTATTATTCACACTTTTCTGATGTAAGTTCTCTTTTGCTAATCACTCAATTGGCTATATTTAGTTTTTATAATATCAGAGGTTAAAAATGTTATTATAACTCACTTACCTAGGACAATTGTATTGTATATAGGACACATAACTCATCTGGAATATCCACATCTGCTAAGTGGATTTTGCTGTTGTGAGAGCAACATGTTAGAGGCTTGTATTCAAATTTTTTGGCTCTATAAAAGACGTAAGAATTTGGAGTGCATAGAGCTTATATATCGTAAAAAACATATTGGTTCATGAAGAATTTTTTCTAATACTGATATTATTACAATGATATTACTATTCAATATTAAATCAATTTATTATATAAGATTATATAACCCTTTTTAATAAATTATAAATTATATACATAGAAACCTCGATGCTTATAGCCAGTAGCTAGGCTCCATAAAATAGGTTAATATTACATTATAGTTTGCTACTTGCAGTACTGTTGGCAATGTCATAACCTTTCTTCTTTATCTTATTATTCATACTTTTCTAATGTAAGTTCTCTTTTGCTAATCACTTAATTGGCTATATTTAGTTTTTATAATATCAGAGGTTAGAATATTTTCTTATATTTAAAAAGTATTGACATGATTTTTTTTAAAAAATATATACATATAGTATCAATAGTATATACTTCAGTTCAATTCAAACATTACCTTGAAGCTATTTAAAGTGAGCTTCTTTCTATGCTAGAATGATGATATGGTGATTACACGGTCTAAAAGTCAAAGAAGAAATTTCTATAAAGGAAAAATAATTTAATATGTCAAATTAAGAACTAATTTATAAAATATACATGGTCAGTGCAGATATCTATAGAAAGTAAGGTATATATCTTCATAAAAATTCCACAGTAAGTGGCCAACTATAATCATCCTAATTTAAGCAATAAATAATTATTGTTTATTTACTAATTTGATACACGTAATTATGGAATAAATTTCTAGCAAAAAGATAGGAATTGAGATTGTATTATGTTGTAGGTAGATAAATAAATATTATTAGAGCTTATCTTTATATTAAATTTAAAAGTAATAATTTAAATTATTAAGCATCAAATCTTAGCTCATGTGAGAAAATATAGTAATCTATGGTCTATATGCGTGTATAGTCAATCAATCAAACATATTAAAATTATTATGACCACAGTCAAAAAATTACATAGTGGGTTCATATTAAATATAAATTATAAAAAATAGTACATTAAAGTCTAAATATTTTTAACCACTATATAGATTATCTAAATTTTTTTTGTGTATATAAATTATACTGCCTAGGAATAGTGATGTGCATACTTAATTATGGTTTAATAATCTTAAAAATGACTTACTTTCCAATATTATCATTAATTAACGTATTTGTGCATTACGCTGAAAACACAATGAAAATTTAGAAAACTATAAAATAAACACCCTCGAAAGTTTTAAAAATTATAAAAAACACCCTAAAATTTTGTAATTTACAAATACAAAAAACTTAAACATTGCATTAAAATCAAGGAATTATAAAAAATTATTGAAAACTTTCAAATTTTAGAGGGGTAATTTGCAATGTATTAAACTTTAAGGGAGTTTTTTTGTAAATTTTAAATTTTATAAATTTTTAATTAGTTATGTTCTTTTTTAAAAAATTATGGGTAATATTTACCATAAAAAGTTTTTCCTAAACCTATACTTTTAAATGGTGTATGATATTTTTTGCAAAATTTTAATTTTCTAAGGGTTGTTAGTAATTTTGCATATTTATTTTAATGTTAATAGGTTAGAAATTCTCATGGTGTTTTTTTTGTAAATTATGAATTTTAGGGGATTTTTATAATTTTTTAAACTTATAGATCTTTTCTACAGATTATAAATTATTTATAGACTATTTATAATTCATATACTTTCAATTTACTAAAAAATTTGAAATTCTTAGGGTGTTTTTTTGTAAATTTTGAATTTTAAAGGTTTGCTTGTACTTTTAAAACTTTAAAGGTGTTTTCTATAAATTATAAATTACGTAGGGGATAGTTATAATTCCTATATTTTTAATGTACTGTTAGGTTGGAAATTATCAGGAATTTTATAAACTTTACAATTTTAAGGGATTTATTTTGTAATTTATAAAAAGTTTAGAGTGTGTATTGCAAATTCTATAAATTTTTGGGAGTTGTTTGAGTTATTTGTAGGTTTTTAGTATGTTTATAGGCTTGAAATTTTTAATGTGTTTTTATAAATTTTGAATTTTTAGGGGTGTATTTACAATTTCAAAACTTATAAGATATTTTCTCCGAAGTTAATTTTTTTTATTTCTAACTAGCATATGTTTTTCAAATTTCTCACTGAATTGAAATAAATAAAATTTATAATTTTTAAGATACTTTAATAAAAAATTTAATTTGTAGGGGCGTTTTTGAAAATTAAAAAACTTAGAGAATATTTTTTATAAAGTCCAAAAACTTTTACGTGTTGGCTAGCATATATTTTTAAGATTTCTCTTCAAACCGAAATAAGTAAATGATTTGAATATTATGAAACGTATCTCTTTTATCCAATAACATGTTAAGTCTCATTATGAATAGAATAAATCATTTAGTTACCAATTCAAAGAAGATATGATAATTAGAATAAATTAGGATAACATTGTAATATTCAAAAAAACTAAGGTAATATTGACCATAGAAAGATTTTTCCGAACTCGTACTTTTAAAGGAAGTATGATTACTTATAGTGATTTTCTAAAAACTTTAGCAATTCATGATAATTGTGTAAATCTATACTATTTCTAAAAGAGAAAACAAGTGTCAAAACTTTTGCATACTTATTTTGCCCCTTTCAACTTGCTTAATTATAATTTTATCCTATATTTCAACTTGCTTAATTATGATTATCAATGCTTAAGATTATTAATTCACATTAAAACCTGAGTGGGTTGCTAGTATCATGCCCTTTCCCCTCCTGCTCTAACCTACGCCCCCCCTCTTCATCTCTGATTCTTCCGTTTCTCAACTACTGAGAAACAGATGAATCCTCCCTGCCCCCTGCTCCCGCATTTAACCGTCCTCTCCTCTGCCGCTCCACACACCTGCCTCCCTCTGCCTTTTCCGCTTCTTTCGTTTCTCAACCCCCCAAATTATCTTCCCTCTATAAACTCTCTACACCCAAAATCTATTTTATCTTTTACTTTAAGGGGGTGTTTGTTTGTTTTTTTTGGATATAGGGTGGATTTCAAGTTTTGGGATGTAAAAAGTGCTCTTTTTGAGTTTTGGGATTCCATAAACTTTGTTTCAAAATTAATTTTGGGATATTGAATCCCTAAATTATAAACAAATAATATATTTTTAGGATTTGTGAAATCCTCTCTTTTGTTTTGTCCTTTTTTTGGGATATATGGTGGATTATAAGTTTTTTGGGTTTTAGAATTCCATAAACCATGTTTGTTTCACAACCAATTTTGGGATATTGAATCCCCAAATAATAAAAAACTATTATATTTTAGAATTTGTGAAATTCTACAATTGAGAGAGGATGTAGGTTGGATATTGATGTATTAATTCTAATAATATAAGATTAATATATTATATATAATATTATAATAATATAATATTTAATATAATACATCTATTCCTCTATAATTATAGGAGGACCCAAGAATCACTGTTCATGCTATAGTAAATGCTGCAGTAAATTACTGTAGCATTATATATATATAAAAAAAAGACAAGAAAAATAACAAAAACAATAATTTTATTAATTACTTAAAATGACATAAATTACAAATAAGAAATGATAAAAACATATTCTTTATTAATAATTGATAAATCAGTTACAAATTACAAGTACAAATTTATTTTGGAATTAATCGCATCACAATAGATAAGTAAATCCCAACTAGGTTGGCACCTACTCACCTATATCACTATCATTTGCAATTATTTCCAAAATAATTCTTTACAAATTTTAAGCTAAGATATAAAAACTACAATCTATTCTTTATATCTATCTGCTAGTCCCAATTCTTCAAATTTATCTTCAATTCCAGCCATCCGATCGATGCCTTGCGTTCGCTTCTCGTACCTCCACCAATCTTGTAGGCACATCACCGCTTGTACAGTATACGGATCCAAGCATGTCCTGTGATCGTCGATCAAACGACCTGCTGTGCTGAAGGCGGATTCCGAAGCTACCGTCGAAACCTGCACTGTTAGTAAGTCACGAACCATGGTGGAAAGTATAGGATATAAAACTGATCCATATACTTTCCACCATTGCAAAATATATAAAGAATTTCCTTGACATCTAACTAAAGAAGCAGGAAAATATTCATCTATTTTAGAAACCTCCGATGATGACGATCCAAGTCCAGATCCACCAGTTAGCTCAGCTACCATTGCATACCTATCAAAACTTACACTTTTACCTCGGGCTCGGGATGAGCTCGAAGAAACCGAAGCTGTAGACTGTTGTGCAGCTACACCATGTCTAGCTGCATACTCATCATATAAGGTTTGAAAATAATTTGTAAAGCAAACTTTAAAGTGCATTTACTGAAATTAAACCCATGATAGAAAAGGTTAGAACAGTTGCTTCCAATATCCTTCAAGCATGGATCAATAAGAACCCCCAAACCAAAAATATGAGGAATAGGCCTAAAGTACTTATTAAATTTGCTCTCAATTTCAAAAACCATAGGTCCAAAAGTAGCATCCATACGATATTTATCAAATTTTTTTTGAATATTTAAAATTTATAAAGCAGCTAAAGTAATGGTTGGATAATAACAGCCAGATAATAACATTGTAGTATCATAAAAAACTTGTAACATTTCATTTAAATTACATATAACTGTCCATTCATCTTCAGTTATTCCATAAGTGCTACCAGAACTAGAACTAGAAGCATAATAGTTTATAAAATCAGTTATAATGTCTTTATATTCTATTGCTACACTTAACATTGCATATGTGGAATTCCACCTATGGTCAACATCTTTTGGAATTAGTCTAGGCTTTACATTTTTTCTTTTACAAAATTGTTTCCATCTTTTAAGTCTTTGTTCAGAAGCACTATGCATGTAAGCAACTGTTCTAACCTTTTCTATCATGGGTTTAATTTCAGTAAATGCACTTTGAACAATTAAATTTAAAATATGACAGATGCACCTAATATGAAAAAGATCACCATGACATGGCAATGATAAAGATGATCTGATAAAATCAACAGCTACATTGTTATTACTTGCATTATCTAGTGAAAGAGAAAATATTCTTTGTGAAATTTCTAATTTCATAAGTTCTTCAATTATTAAATTTGCAACATTAGCACCAGTATGTGACTCTTCTATTGCAATAAAAGAAACAACTCTTTTAAACATTTGCCAATTTTTATCAATCCAGTGTGCTGTGATACATAAATATCCAGTTTGTGCTCTAGATGTCCAAGTATCAGAAGTTAAAGAAAATTTACAGTTTAAATTTTTAAAATAAAAAATTAATTTTTCTTGTTCCTGTTGATAATATTTTAAAATATCACGTTGACAGGTTTGACGAGAAATTTTTTTAAATGCAGGATAAAAACCATCTCTAAACATATCTTCAAATTCATCATCTTCTACTAATTTAAAAGGAAGGTTTTTAAGAATGATAAACCTGATTACGCATTTCCTGGCTCTGGCAGCGTCATAGTTCCAACTACCGAGACTACCAGAAGAGGAGGATTGAGAAATCATAGATTGTCGGATATCACCTTGAGGAGTCTGGCCTTTGTTGTGTTTATCTAAATGGCGTTTGAGGTGGTTGGTGCCGCTCTTATGATGAGCTTGAAAAATCTTGCCGCACAAAGCACACTTAGCCTTCTGGGTGAGGATCCTACCGTGTTCATCCTTGGTGACGTCGATCTTCTCGTAAAAATTCCACACATCGGATCTTGGCCGTTTAGGAGCTCTTGGTGCAGATTCGTCGCCACCGGATTCGAGATTAACTTCGGTAGGAGGACTCATAGTAGGAGGACTCATAGTAGGAGGACTCAATTCAGGATCGGGAGATATGTTTTGCTCTTCATAATCAGATCCGGAAGCCATTTGATGAAAGGATTAGAAAGTATAAATAAGAGAGTATAAGAGTATAAGAGAGAGTATAAGAGTATAAGAGAGAAGAGATGAGTTTTTGGTGTGAAGAAAACAAATGAAAACCCCCCTCTATTTATAGAACCAGCCCCCTAGGTAAATGACCAAAATAACCTCACAAAATAGCCGTTTTTTGACCGTTTTTGAGGGCAAAACGGTCAAAGGGCCAATCTGACCGTTGTTACCGGGCCGGGACGGGCCGACCCGGCCACAACGGTCACTTATGTGACCGTT